>NC_137966.1:26239654-26532154 GCF_963924665.1 Micromys minutus | reverse complement strand
CTTCCATGGACTGTTACACTCTGATGTTCACAGATGGATCAGTACCTGTGTGGGAGAATCCAGTTGTTTTCTCCTTCAGCATTTTCCGTGTTCACCCGTCAGGGTTTTCTGAATATCTTGTACCATAGCAGGAGAGTCTTCTTAAGCTCAAAAGTAAAATTGCCCTGAATCCTAAAGAACCTACATCTTATAGCCTTTGTTTTAAAACTTTAAATGTTGATGGCTATTGTTAAGTAGATTCTGTTTGTGTTTAGTTCTGTGCTTTCCCTGGGTCTGATATAAATGATCAGATCCTGAGGAGGGAGGATAGAAGCATCATGCTTATTCTAACACTCCCTGCCATGCCTTTTTGGTATAAGACAGTTTGCTGGTTTTAATCCTAAGAAAATAAGCAAACATATTTCAGCAACACCCACTGGTTACCAGAAGTCAGACTTCCTTTCACCATAACTTAGGCAAATAAATACACATTGCCCATTTTTATTGATAGAAAATGTTAAAATCTGATTGTAAGAAAGTCCTAAAGTGATTCTGTTCTTACTGGTCAGCCATCTCTAGTGAACTTGCTTTCCTTTATGATCTTTCTATGTTCTAAAACTCAAAAAAATATTATTCAGAGCACCAAGTCTTATGGAGAACTTACGATTTGTTTCTTTGCTAGGTTATTTTTCCCCCTTAATGTTTAAAATAGTAATTAAGCCTATATTTTGTGACTGTTTTCTAGTCTTTTGTTTTAAATTTTTTTTCCCCCCTGACTTTCATTCATGAAGACGTGCTTATATACTGTTAGATACTGAGTTAATTAAAGGCACAACTAATCACACTGCCTGTGTTATGAAAGTAGATGACTTTAGGAACCTTTCTGTTCCATGCCTTTTTTTCCTTTTTCCTGTTCGAATAACTTTCGATACTTCTGTTTCTCCTTGGGCACGAACTTTGGATAAGGGGAACCTCCCATTTTTCCACCTTTTCTTTGCTGCTTAATCATGTTGGAAAGTACTTTTGCTCTGGACTGCTCCTCTCTGTCCAGCAGATAGGCAGGGACTGCTCCCTGTGGTGTCTTCTCCTCCTCCTTCTGCTCGGTGTTTCTCTTTTCATGCATCTTAATGTCTTTTTCGTTTGTATTTTCTCTGCATGGAACTGTTTATGGCAGAGCTTAGCTTTCAGGCCAATGGTTTTATCTGCCTTCTTTGACCGTTCTTGGGCCTCCCGACCTTCTTTCTTTCTCTTTTTCTCATGGTAGTTCAACCGATATACATTTGATTGTGATATACATTGAATTAATGAGCTCCAAGACTCTGGCCAGCTTGCCATGCCCCTAAGTTAAAGAGCTCAGAGCATCTCACCACCAGCCAACTAGTTAAATTCCTCCTTTTCTCAATCCCCTGCTGCTATCAGCAGGAATTAGTTGCCAGATGCAATCAGCTCTGGCACCTTAAGAGTTAAAAGAGTTTAGAGTTCCTTACCAGTCACGGGGAGTGCAGTCCCAGTGAATCAAGCTTTGCTTCCTCAGAGAAGTTTGCTGAAAGCTTCTGATTGCCACTGGCTGCTACAGGCACTTGCTTAGAAGCGTGTGGCTGTCTCCCCACAGCTCCCATGTTCCCTTAAAGCTAAGTTCTACCATGAGCTAATCGTTTATGTTGATATCTTATTTTATACCCCTACTATGCGACATTATGGACTTTTATTTTTATATATTTTCATCTTCACACAACTCTTTCACCTACCATGCCATTTGCTGTTGTGAGTTTGAATGTGCACATATATGTGGAGGCCAGGGGGAGCCTTAGTGTCCTTCCTCAGATGCCACCCACTTATTTTATGAAACAGGCTCTCTCATTGTCCTGGATCTCACTGATTAAGCTAGGCTGGCTGGCTGGTAAACCTCAGGGATCCTCTTGTCTGAAACTCACAGGGATAGAATTGCCACCACCGCCACCACCATTCATGCCTTCTTTTATGGAGGTTCTGGGGATTCACACAGTCACCAGGGCTATCCACAACAGATGTGTACCAATACACTAAGCACCTAACAATGTTTTGTTGACCCTTTGACCTTATGCTGCATCTCACCCTGGGTCAAGGCTTTCTTCATCCAACCTAAACCCACCCCACAATCCCTAAAACATTCAGAAATTCCTCAGGAGAGTTAGGCATGAGGACAATATACTCTGTGATCCCAGCACTCAGGAAGTTGGAACAGAAGGAACACATGTTTGAGGCCATCCTGAGCCACAAAAGAAGACACCACCTTAAAACAAACAAAATGAGAACAGAGATCTAGCAATCTCCTGGTCTGTCTTCTCTCTATCTCTCTTGCTCCTTCGTCCATTCCTGTTCTTTCCAGATCCCTTCCTTAGTTCCCTTACTGCTCCTCCAATCCTTTCAGCTTTTGTCCAAATGAGATGCTTTTTAGATCATCTGTAATTAAGGCTATCTCTTCATGTGGGGTAAGTGGACCGTGCCACCAGACAGAACTGGTAAGGTTGGGTGAGCTCAGACTGTGTGACTCTAAGAACTGAGAATGGCAGGAGTAGCCACTCACTGCCTACCTCTACCTGCTTTTGTAACCTTGACACCACCCCCACCTACCCTCGCCAGAGTTCTCAAGAGGCAGGATGCAGCCCAGCGTCTTCACACCTGGCTCAAGCCACAGTGATCTATTCTGAGATATACTATTTAAAACTAGAGTGCAACAGGGTAGTGTGGCTAAGGCATGTTACATAAACACTGTATTTTGTTTTCTCTTAGCTTGAAGCTCTTCCTAACAGATTAAAGGGAAGAGAAAGACACGGATTGTTAATTAAAAGAATGATATAGTTTAGGCCCAGTGGTAAAGTTGGACTTGTTCAATTGTAAATCAGGGTCTCATGTAGCCCAGGCTCACCTACAGGCTTATGTAGCCAGAGATAACTTTGAACTTCTGATCCATGATTGCTGGCCCGTAGTGCAGGGAGTGAGCTCAGGGCTCTACCACTTCCTTTCCTACCACTTCTGCTACACACCCAGCTAAATGATATTAGAGTTACAGACACAGCCAGCCCATCACCACAGACTCTTGGGATAACCCCTTAGCCTAAGCCTCTCCCTGAGGAGAAGCTTTCAGAGAGGAATCTGAAGGAGAGAAAGCCACCATGATATCCCACCCCCCCCCCCTCAGAGAATAGTGCTAGGGATTAAAGGATAGAGCCACCCACTTTCAAATGCACCATGCTAGTTTGCCCCTTGCTATAGCACTGCTAGGGGGACATAATTGTCCCCTTTGTACAAATGGAAAAACTGAGGCTTCATCATGGCAAATATCTGTTCTAGGACACACAGTTGGTAGAAACTAGACCTAAAAACTATTGATTTGTCCCTATCCTCACTCCAAAGAGAGCTTAGGTCATATCTCTGCCCATATCTCTAGTTGTTTATCAGAAACTATGCAAGCCTGGGCATAGTGACTTGACCTCTCTGTGCCCCAGTTTCTCATCTATCAAGCAAGAATAAGACATCAGAACTGTGAGCATTGATACATCGATAAACAGGGAATATTCCCAAGCATAGCTGCTGCCTATAGTGTATGCATCTGCTGCCCCTCTTGGGATCTTGGTCAGGTTCCTGGGACTTGCTCTCTTCTTCAAACATTACACTTCTTAATGACATGGTTCTAGGTTTAAGCACAGCTTTGGAAATATTAGAATCCCAGGACCTGAGGTATATCCTGAGATATAGCCTTCACACAATTATCTTCACTGCCTGATGCAGTTCGGACTCAGGCTGATTAAAAGCTTCAAATGGCTGGAGCAAGCTGAGAGGCAGAGCACACATCCCTTTCATGAAAATTCAGCCAGTGAGTGAAATATAGAGATAACCAGTCCACCTCACTGGAGGCCGAAGGTACTTAATTTTCTGGGACCCAGATAAACAGTCAGAACAAGGAGGGATGTGAGACTAAGAGAAGCTAAGCCAGGTAGCCAAAGGCTACAGGAGTCATTGCCAGCTATTGATGTGATCCCTGGCTGGAATGAAACACAATGAGCCTGAGGTTGTAGCAGCAGGACAGGAAGGGAAGGACAAGAGTGTCCAGGAGAACAGCCCAGCATTAGCCTCCAGCTTCCCGCTGGCTAAAGTGGTGGGGGAGAGGCAGGGGAGGGGTTGCATTGTGAGACCTAGGGGCTCCCTTACCTCCAGGAAAGTTCATAAAGATAAAGAAACCTTAGCAAAGAGATGTCCAAAATGCCATTTTGTGGGTTCAGAGCAAGCTAAATGAACGACACACTAGGCATTCAGCACCGAGGTCTCCTTATGACCAGGCTATGTACCTGACCATGGCCTTGTAATCTGACTGTGGCATATATAACTTGATTTCATGGGACTGGGTGCCTTGATTTATCTTTCTGTTAAGAAGCACTTAGTGTGAGCCAGGGCCCAGGGGAAGACTCAAAAAATATCAATATGTGAGCATCGATTGTGAGCGTCGTAGTCACTTTTCCTGTTAGGATACAATAGCTAACAAAAAGCAGTAGGATAGTGGAAGGACTCATCTGGGCTTCCTGTTTGTGTGTTATCCATCATATCTGAAGAGGCATAGCATCGGGAACCTGAGACAGCTGGTCACATCTACCATCAGGAAGTAGAGAAATGACTGTTGCTACCCAAGTGGCTTTCTCCTGTCCCCTTTTCATTCAGTCTGTGTTCCCTGCCCAGTGAGTAGTGCTCCCCACATTGAGCAATTGTCACCTCACCTCAGTTAGAACCCTGTGGAAACTCCTTCATACACACCTAGAGCTGTGTCCCCCGGGTGATTCTAACTAAATCCATTCCAGTTGGCAATCAAAAGGAACCATTACTGAGGGCTCCAAGAATCCTTGCAGAAACAAAGCTCCAGAGCAAGCTCCTAGTGGGCTGGCTTTACTAATTTGGGGCTCAGGATTTGCAAATCCCAAACCATAATTCTGTTTCTTGGATCTACAATCTCTCCCACAGGCCCACGTGTTAAAGGATTAGTCCCGAGCATGGTGCTGTTAGAAGGTGGTGGAGTTTTTAAGAAGTGGAGCCTAGTAAGAGGAAGTTTGGTGTTGGGGGAAATTCTTTCATAAAGGATTATGAGACCCTATCTCTTCTTCCTCCCTTTCTCAGGCTCACAACAATAAGGTCAACCCATCACAGACCTGAAACAATGAACCCACAGGACCCTCTGTTTATGGATTCACTGTCCTAGTTTGTTATCAAAGCAGAAAGCTACCTAGCAGTTTCTATCTAAAGAAAGGACACTCAACATGATTTATGTCCACTCCTACCCTCACCTCAAGACAGGCCCCAAGGTTAACGAGAAGGGTTCTACTGTAGATATGACGGAGAGTTTAGCAGAGGCATCTAGAAAGATCCAGACTGAACCAGGCCATGGCTTAGGGAGGTTGGAAAAAGGAAGAAGAGCAAAGGAGAGCGTGGGCAAGAGAGGGAACCAACAGCTGAGGCCCAAAACAGCGCAAAAATGGCTGCTTTATATAGAAAAGAAGAAGCTGGGGGAAGGGAGAGGTTCAGAGTAGAGAGAGGGTTGAGTGAGAAATACTGAGGATACTGTAACAGGAAGAACCTGGCAGCCAGCATCTACTCTGATATGTTAATAGGCATCTCAGTTAGCCCTTTGTCCTGAGTTTCTTTGGGACCTGACCCTGACTAGGTGGGGGTAATGTTGGCAAGCTAAGGGTTTCAGCAGTGAGTAGGTAGTGGAGCCAGGAGGTCAGTGGGAAATTGTAGGGGAGATATTGTTTCCCTGATTGGTTCTTGATTTTGTCAACAAAGACGACAGAAGCCAATCACTGGGCAAAGAGGAAAGTGTGGGACTTTCAGGTCCCAGAATAAAGAGAAGGGAATGAGAGGGAGGAAGTGGCAGACGTGTAGGTCTCAGGGGCACCTATAGTTTGTATCCTCCACCGTGGGTGGAGGCCAAGGAGGATGGGGCGGGATATTCTTCATCCAGCCACTGAGTTGTCTGGCTAGTTTTAAAATATTAAGGCCGTCTGGTGTTTTCCATCCACACCAACTCAGGAGGAAGAGAAAGGGCACAACTAGGGAATTGTTGGCAGTTTGGTGGAATGAGCTGTGAGAGGCTGAGGGAGCGCAGATGGAGCTCTTGAGATAGAGTGTAAGACCCAAATGAGTCTTATCTATCTGAGGCTCCCACGAATGAGATGAGAGATCAGGGACTGAGCAAAAGCAAGAGATTTATTAGACCAGTGCCTACATCCAGAGGAGAAGCAACCCTGAGCCCTCCCCTCTGTCAGTATAGCTTTTATACGCTTAGTCAGCTATAGTGATGGTGACTAGGCGTGCAAGCATTGGTGGGTTTAATAGACTTTTAAATTGATTGGCTGCTGCCAATATGGGTTGCATCTCAGGACCTATGCCCTACATTCCAGGGCCACCTATATAAGACACTTCTTCCCAGTACTTGGGAGGCAGAGCTAAGTGGATCTCTGAGTTCAAGGGCAGCCTAGTCTACAAACTGAATTCCAGGACAGCCAGGGCTACATAGAGAAACCCTGCCTGGAGAAACCAGATACCATATATATGTGTGTGTGTGTGTGTGTGCGTGCGTGTGTGTATCTGGAGAGAGAGAGAGAGAGAGAGAGAGAGAGAGAGAGAGAGAGAGAGAGAGAGAGAAAGAGAGAAGCTGGGAGGGATAAGGTAAGATCCCTAACATAGGCAGGTAACATGTCAATTTTTAGTAGATGTAGCTCCTACAGCCCCCTTCTTTCCCTCCTCTTCCCTTACCTTCCTCCCTACTCTTTCCTTCCCACATTCACCCTTCATTCTCTCCTTCCTTCCCTTCTTTCCTTCCTCAAAAACTGCCACCTATTGTTCCTGCAGCAGAAACCCATCCTCCAGCCATGCCAAGTATCTCCAGGCTGACGGGGCCCTCAGTCCTCTAAAGTGGCCTTGTCCTTTTTGTCTTATTTTCAATGCATAACAGACGAGGGGTTGTTTCTTGAACCCTTACATTGTATCTGATCTGTGAACTGGGAATGTTCTGAACCCTTCCTCCAAGGGATTCTATTAGCAGCAGTCTTGCCTGCGAAGCATTAAGCTAAGACCCGCCACATTTGTAGCAGTGAGTGGCTGTAGTCTGTATTGCTGTTTGACAGAGGGGGAGATAATAGCAGAGTGTTACACTGAGAGAGGGAGAGCCGGAACTAGGCATTGGTTCTAAGCCCTTCTTCCCATCGAGGAGGCCTGGGCAGCTCCTTTAACCCGGAGCCTCAGTCTCTTCATATACCCGGTGGCACCGGCAGGGCAGAAAATAATCAGCAAAGAAAGGAATGATGGCCTGTCTGAGCAGACAAGCAGCTGAGAGGTTAGCCCAGCTACGAGTTATAACAACACAGGTCCAGCTCACTTACTGTCTTTTAGAGCTCCCGTGTATTCCATGTTCAGCAGCCTGGACAGTATGCTTGCTTAGGAATTAGAGCGGTACTAGCTGACAGTTTGCATGGGCCAGGGGACTCCACAAACAGCTCTTGCCTGACAACTAAGTTCACTTGAGCATAAGCATCTTTAAGTTTAGGAATTGCTGTGTATTCTCTTTGGTTATAGAGACCTCTCCCAGAGCGAGGGAAGGTGGCTGTGCCTTGGCCTTGCAGACTGTGGTGTTTGGAAGTCCTCTTCCAGTCCCCTAGGTCCCAAGGTGTCCCCATCTCCTAACTCTTTGCTGTGCCTGTTAGAACCCAATTTTTAGAAACATATTTTCTTTTGGAAGATTCCCTGTTCCATCTCCTAGGAATCCCAGATCACTAGGCAGCCCTAGAAAAAGGTTCTCTCCTTCTGCACTGGGGGTCACCAAAGTCCAGGGACTCTGAGTCACCTGACTAGATCCAGCTCTGTCTGACTGTGCCCCTCAGTGCAGACTTGTGCCCTTGCCTCACACCAGGGCAGCACCTGTGACTATCCTCATCCCCAAGGAATGCCAGGGAAAGAACTGTGGCTTTGGGAGCAGGCTACCCCAAGCTCAACCCAGGAGTCTTGTTTAACAGCTGAATATGGTGGTGCACATCAGTACTTAGCAATGGAGAGGCCACCTAGTGAGCCACTGTCACAAAGCAGAGTAAGCCGTCGTAGATGACAACACCCACTTCTCTAGGTTACAGTGAGAGACTAAGATTCCTATTGTTTTTGGATATAAAATTAATATTTGTGAAAAGCATGTATTTTATATGTTTTATATAATTAAAACGTTACCTCGAAACATCATACATCTGCTAAGAACAAGCAAGAGGCCAGATGTACATTTTCAGAATTCATCTCAATGTTGCCACTTCCCTGAAACGCTATTGCTGGTTCCCCAATATTTATACTTCCTCTGGCTCAAAATGAGAACATGCCTTCACACACACACACACACACACACACACACTCACACCGGCATGTATTCATGGTTGCTTATATACACTTATGCATACACAGCCTACATAATTTCATCAGGGTTGTGGCTGTCACAGCTTCCCTGCAGGACCCCACATTGTTAGGATGCTAATGATCACTTGTGAGCAGGTAGCCAAGTCCAGCCCAGCACCAAGGAGAAGAGGATTTCAAAAGCATTTCTCAATACAACAAAAGCACACCTACCACATGACAGGTCAGAGAGCAGAGCTTTTGAAAAAATGCCATAAATAACCAGCTTCTGATATTTCTCACTTAAAATAGCAAAGTTGAAATGTGAAGACAATCTTCATAAGGTTTCCAGGAAGCTTGGAATTTCCAGAAAGGAAAGACTATAGGTCCTACTTGTACCTTGACCCATCTTTCATGGTGACCTTAATCCCTTGTCCCCTCACCAAAAACCGGGATGTATTTTTATAACTTGTTGGTATTCTATTTTTTCTTTAAATATTATTTTAATTAAGAAAACCGAGTTTAAGCTGGGCAAGGTGGCAAAACCTTCCATCTCAGCACCCAGGAGGCGGAGGCAGGTGGATCTGTGTGAGTTCAAGGTCAGCCTCATCTATATAAGAAGCACCAGGACAGCCGGGGCTGTTACACAGAGCAACTCGGTCTCAAAAAACCAAAAACAAAAATGAAAAAGGAAGGAAGGAAGGAAGGAAGGAAGGAAGGAAAGAAGGAAGGAAGAAAAGAAGGAAAGAAGGAAAGCAGGAAAGAAGGAAGGAAAGTTAGTTAGTTAGTTACTTAGTTACTTAGTAGATTAGTTAGTTAGTTAGTTTGTTTGTTTAGTCTGGGCCGCTTCTGAGAGCATGTGGTATCCATAGAGGGGCATTTCTTGTTGCTTCTAGGGGTTCAGTCTTAGTGCATGATGCTCAGTCCCCCACCATGCTCTCTAGGCTGCCTCTGTCCTCCACATCTCTACCCTGGTTTTCCCACTCACTCACATGAACCTGAGTTCTGATTCTCGACGGACCAGGACTTCACGGAGACGCTGGATTTTCGCCATCTCCATCTCGATCTCCTCTGGCATCATGCTGGTCTCGGCCATGGAGATGATGTCCAGCTGGCCTGTGTGGACAGGAGACTGCTGTCAGGACTCAAAGGCCACCAGGGCTTTCAAAACTTCCCACCAGAAATAGGGGGTGTGTTTCCTCAGCCCAGCTAACAGGGAGGCAGAGGCAGGAAGGCTGTGAGTTCAAGTTCCATCAGGGAAACAGTGAGATTCTCTCTCTAAAAGGTAAGAATTCCGACAGGGAAACTGCCATTGCCCCAGGGAACAGCCATCCCCTGGCAGCTGTGACACACTGCAGGGGTAGACATACGAACTGGGGAACCTTCCAAAACCAGGAAGCCCACGGTGCTATGGTAAAACTGTGACTTGTGTCCCCAGGATAATGGAGTGGAGAGAGGCTGGGGTCTATGAGACAAGATTAAAGATTATTGCCTGGATTATTAAGGAGGCAGCTTGTCACGAAGTATGCTGCATTTTCCAGCGTGATCACCGCTCCTGCATGCGGTGTCACCTTCGTGTCATACGCATTGTGACACAGCGTAAGCATCGAATCAACCTCTTTTCCTTACTAATCACTGGGCATTCTGCTATGGTGGCAGAAAATGAACTGTGACAGAGGTTGTCCGGACATTGTCAGTCCCTTTGCCCATGACAACTTTGCCTACTCATTTTGCAAAGACTAAGGATAAGTCTAGAAGAAAACTCTATGTTTTAAGTATTTTAAGGTACTACTAAGTAATGTAAGTAGTAGTAATACAAAGTAATAGAGCTTTCTTGTGGGAAATTCAGAGAATGCTAGTAGAAAAAAAAGACACAGAAAAAAAAAAAAACAAAAAAACAAAACAAAACTCAGGGCTAGAGAGGAGGGTAAAGCTCTTGCTGCCATGACTGAATTCAAGCCTCAGAACACACAAGATGGAAAGAACCCCCTCCCCAACACACTGTCCTCTTACCTCCGCACATACACTGTGGCACATATGTACCCTTCCCCCCACAATAAATAGTAAGTGAATATTGCCACTAATCCTATTTAATAGACATCCCTCCAAGCTTTTTTTTTTTTTTTTTTTCCATTCTCTTTTTAAAAACTATCACATTCAGAAAACTAAAGAGACACATAGACACAAGATTTTGGTTTGTTTTGAGACTAGGATTCATGTACCCCAGGTTGACTTTGAATGCCTGTCCTGGCCACTTCTATCTGTGGCATTTAGCAATTGTTTTCCAATGGAAAGAATTCTAAGTGGGCTTATCTGTGGCTTTGCAGTGACAGTCCCCAAAGCCAACTCTACACACATTGAAGCAGTTTTACCTGGCTACATTTCCAGAAGAAATGGGAGTGGATAAAAGATGAAATATTTTGAGGCCTTTATGGGCCACTTGTCTTAAGAGGTATGTGCTGATTTCTTCCACACAACTTCCAGAGACTGGGAATGAGCAGAGCTGTGTATTGAGGATATGAAGGAAACTTTCCAGCATTGTGGGCTGACAAAGGTCTCCTCGGGGTCGTGTTTCAGACGCTCCACCCAACATCCCCACAATCATATTCTAGGCCCCATTGCTCCAGGCACAATGGCAAGATCCTCCTGGGCTGAAACAGAAATGTTTTACTGGAAAGAGGAGACAGGATGGGTTATAAGAACTAAGACTGGGCTGGAAGGAGGCAGCTACCATGCAAGCAAGAGGTCTTGAGTTTGGAACTAGAGCACCCACATGGGTGTGTCAAGTGCTGAGACCCAGGTGTCTCTGCTCTACCTTACTCCATGTTTTATAAAACAGTGGTCTTTTGATTCATGCCTTGACCTAGGACACTCCATTTTACAAGCATCTTTTGTCTGTGTTGTAAGGGGGAAAGGATGACCTGCCCCTGGGTGGAACCACAAAGAATATCGTCTGCCAGGCACCACCCACCCAGCACAGCTGGGAAACAGCTTATCCTTGTGGTTCTATAAGAATGAAGTGAGACTATAAAAGCACGTGGGTACATTAAAATCCTGTGAGGAAACTTGGTTCAAGAACGTATCATACACATCAGCCCAAGGGAACGGGGTGACTCTGAACACTGACTGCCATGGCTCAGCTGTGCCGTGGTTCAGTCCCCTCCCCTGCCCTACTGCAGCCTAGCCAACTAACTGCCATCTTGGCCTGGACCTGACCTATTGTTTCCCATTCCATACCTCACAGTTGAACTCTGCAGCTTTGCTTTCTAACCTGACTCCAGATGCAGACTCTTTCTCAGCCCATTTCTGAAACCTCTGGAACAATGCTGCAGCCTGTTTGACTTGCAATCAGTCTGTAACCCATGTTCATTTAGACACATAGATATATTTTCTGTCATCTGAGAAGTAACATTCATAATTAAGACTGGACTAGAGCTTACATTCACCTCAGCCAGGATACCAAGGCAGGCAGATTATATGACAAATCGCTGTCGATGAAACATATAAACTTAGTGAATTTATTGCTATTTAACAAAACTGATGTTGTGAAAAGGCACAAACATGTTCAGCAATGTTTCTGGCATAGTGTGCTCATAACAACAGGCATCTGTAACACCAGCACTGGATATGAGAGGCATATGAAAACACGCAGACCCTGGAGCTTGCTGGCTAACCAGCTTAACTGAATCAATAAGTTCTAGGTTCAGTGACAGATCCTGTCATTCATATATATATGTATGACATATATACATATATATATATATATATATATATGTATGGTGGAGAGGATTAGAGGAAGACACCTAATGTCAACTTCTGTCTCCCATGTATATGCACACACTTGCACATGTAACACACACACAAACTATGACATTCAGATAGCCTTAGCATTACTGTAAGTAACTTCTCTGGCTTTGGGTACCCAGCTTTTGAAGGCTGTCATAGGATGAGTGAAATCTGATGGCATAGTCTGGAGCTCCAGGTCATAGGATGAGTGAAATCTGATGGCATAGGACTTTACACTTTCTGTCAATCACTCTGGCTCAGCTCTGTGACCAGATCCCCCACATTATCAGTCATGTTAAGGTGTTAATTGTTCAGCTATGCTGTGTGCCACATATGGTCCCAAGGAACCTTTGAGGGACCAGTGTACTTGCTTAACCTGCCACCTCTTGTCCTCATCCCGTGCGGGTCAGGATGCCACTCTCTCAGAGAGCATCTGTAGCTAGGCCCGGAAACTCAGCTTCTGGCCAGATTGCTCAGCGGGTAAAGGTGCTTACTGCCAAGCCTGATGAACTGAGTTCAATCCCCACAGGGTGAGGAGAGAACTGACTCCAGCATGCTGTCTTCTGATGCAGAGATGTATGTACCATGGCATATGTGCACCACCCCCACACACTTAAAACAAATAAGTACAGAGAATTTTAAAACATACTTTATTCCATGCTTTAGTTACTTTCTTGTCAGTGTTACAAGATATCTGACAAAAACAACTTGTAGGGAGAAGGGAGCTTCCATCTTGGAAAAAGCATGATGGCAGATGAATGAAGAAGCTGGTTGTCAGACGGCCGAGAAGGGTGACTGCCAGTGCTCAGCTTCTCAGTTTGGGATGCCGGTGTCTAGGGCAGCTCTTCCCTCCTCCGTTAGACCTCCTTAGAGACTCACACACAGGCACACCCACCACTGTCTCTTTGATGACTCCAAATCCAGGCAGTCTGGCACTTGAGACGAACTAACATACTCAATAATGACATCAACATCTAAAACTGATGGAACATTTTATACCACACACAGGGAGAAACCTGTGACCTTATTTGATTTTCAAATAGCCCTGGGGTGTCAGAACTTCCAAGATGAGAAGTTGAGGGCCTGAGAAGGATGGGACGAGGCCAAGACTGAAGCTAAGGTCTGTGTTCTGGGGCTTTAGTACTTATTGGCATACACAGGGCACTGGTGTAATCCTCAGTGCCACAAAATAAATAGATAGGTGATAGATAGATAATAGATAAATAGATATAAGTGTCCTACTCAAAAGTCTTGAAAAGCACCATCATTATTATATATAAAAGATAAGAAAACATAGATTGAGTATCCTAAACCCCCAATGATCTGAAAAGATGCTCCCATAAGATTAGAAGACCTTTGGAACATTTTTGAGTCCCGGGCTTTTGAATTAGGGATGCTTCAAGACATAAAGTCTATGCCAATTGTCTGAAATCTGAAAAGCTCCCAAATGTGAAGCAAAATCCATCCCAAGCCAGATAGTCAGCCCATCTGTGTGTTGACAGCATTACCCTCAGAACATACAAACAGGCTAGTGGGCATGGTGATTGTGAGGGTTAGCTGACAGCTTCTGCAACCAGCCAAGAAACAAGCCTCTAGGCATGCATGTGCGGAACTATCAGAGGTTAACAGAGGCAGGAGACCCACACGAGTGTGGCTGTCGCTACGGGCTGGAGTCCTGGGCTGAGTACCGGCACTCCTCTCTTTGATTCCTGGTGACAAATGCAATGTGATCAAATGTCTCACACATCACACCCTCCCATCATGACTGTCCCCTCAAGATAAGAACCCAAATAAGCTCTACCTTTCTTAACTTTCCCGACAACAATTGTCTGAGAAGATTGTTAAAAGGTCACCCCAAGGATTAGGATAACCCAGGGTTAAAGGCCATGTCTGGTTGTATAAAAGACGACTTCAAACCTCAGCAAGGCAGATGCAGGAAGTAAATCAATGAGAATCTTACAGGGTGCCTTTTGTTCAGTCTGAGCTTATGTGACAGAAACTAACATCCTAGGACACTCCCCCCGCCCCGGTATTCCCCAAAGGCAGACACCCACCAGCTGCCAACAACTGGACACTTTGGGAAAGCAAATCATGAGAAGAGACCAAGGAAGCTTCCAGGCTGGCTAGGAAAGATGGACACATTTCACAATTGAGTTTATTTACTGTTAGATGAGCATACAGCACTAAGGCATAGAAGTCCCCAGGGCTCCAACTGCCATTACTGTCACAAAGCTTCCAGGAGCTGAGTCACTTCTGGGGGAAGAAGCAGCTAAATCCATCTTTGTATCCCCAAATGCCACCCCAGGGGTACACGTGCCTATGAGCAGCAGCAGCAGCAAGAGCTGAGTGCCAGGCATGGCTGGGATGGGCCGACAGGTTTAGCCATTTATCTTGAGAATCTTGTTACTCAGGAACAGAAGAAATGAGGTAGCAGTGGGTTCGATAAATTAACAATGTAGAAACTGATTGAGTTTTCGAGACAGGCCCTCACTATATAGCCCAGGTTGTTAGCCTTTCAGTACTCCAGCCTCGGCCTCCCTTAGGCTGGGACGTCAGACATGGGCCACTCTCAGTTTGAGACATCCATGAACACAGGCTGGGAGAACGACGTCGCTACTGTTGGAAGAAATCCCCCTTGGTGTAAGCGGCAGGCTCAGGAGGCAGGCCCTGCACATCTTACTGCCAATCCATTCTCCTGAGCTGGAACACAGGACAAAGGCTCTTTGTTCTTTTCAACAATCTGGGAGGTGGGTGCATTCTTCACAACCATCTCTTTCTAGTTGAACCTAAAAGACTCGGAGAGTTCATGACTGATCTGTCAACGAATGCGTGGTAGGGCTGGGACTCCAATCCAGACTTGATTTCCAAAAGAGCCTTTGTGCTAGACTGAAGAACTAGGGAGACTCCTGACCCTGCACAGAATAAACAGGTTCTTACCAGGATGTCACCCCAACACAGGCCCAAAGCAATGGGGCCAGGTGGCCAAGGTGAAACCCCCATACTAGTACTTTTTTACATTGACTCTGTTGTCTTGGTGTGGTTTTTGGTTTTTATTTTGGGCTTTGTTTTGTATTTAAGTGTTTGAAGCTATTATTGGGTTTGGTGCCTCACATGTGGTTGACAAATGTTTATCACATTTAAATAAAATGTTTTTTAAAAAATCTTTATCTATAAATTTTAAAATGTACATGCATGACGTGGATGCCCATGGAGGCCAGAAGAGGCACTGAATCCCCTGTTGCTGGAGTAGCAGGTAATTGTGAGCCAGTCAACATGGGTGCTAGGAGCTGAGCACCAGTCCTCTACAAGAGCAGCATTCATAGCCACCTCATTAGACCCAGCTCATCATCTTTTTAAATAAACATCGGAACCCAAATAAACTCTAGTCCCTAAACCCACATCTCCACAGGAACATCTTCCTGACGTAGACCCATAAGAGGGTTCATATAGATAGAGAGAATGTATATCTAAGCCCAGTTAGACCCTGCTAGCAGTCCACTCTTTGCTGTTGCTAGACACCCATGTGAGAAAGAAGCTCACTTTAGGCCCCAAGCCTAAACATCATGTGCTGAGCATCTCTCTCTCTCTCTCTCTCTCTCTCTCTCTCTCTCTCTCTCTCTCTCTCTCTCTCTGTGTGTGTGTGTCTCTCTCTGTGTCTCTCTCTGTCTCTCTCTCTGTGTCTCTCTCTGTGTCTTTCTTTGTCTCTCTCTCTGTCTCTCTCTCTCCTCTTTCTCTTAGTGTTAATTGGATGAGAAGCAAGCAGCCAGTTGCATTTTAATGAATCATTCTTTCCCAAGGAGGTGAAATAACTACTTTTAATTTCAAAGCTCTTGGCTGGATGTCCCAGAAGCCTGTCTTGAGGAGGATGAAGCTGGGACCTAAGAGAAAGAGTGGCACAGTCCACAGTTCATCTTTGGAGTTAACAGTCTGTGAGGAAGACTGCGGCTGCAGAGCCAGAAGGCCTCCGTGCCCTTCCAGAAGTTGTTTGTCTCTAGCTCAGCCTCAAGCAGTTTTTCTGCTACTCTGAGTTTCTAGTTTCTCAGCTTCATCTGACCTGTCTAAGCACATCAAGGGAATCTGAGATGTTGTGGATGGCACTGTGACCCTGAAGCCCCGTGTGTTAAAGGCTTGGCTCCCAGAAGGGTGCTATCAGGAGACTGTGGGCACTTACGGTGGAGCTTAGGTTTGGAGACTGTGGGTGGCATAGTGAAACCCCACACCTTCCTCTTCCCTTCCTTCCACTTCCTACCCACAAGAAGGCCGCAAGCCCAAAGCAATGACTACACACTGACCGTCCAAAACTGAGTTTTACACACACACACACACACACACACACACACACACGAACGTATACACAGGGGAACCAGAGAACAGTCTCGGTTGTTGTTTCTCGGGAGCTATACACCTTGCTTAATATTTTTTTAGATTTACTTTATTTTATGTGTATGATTATTTTGTATGCCAAATATATGCCTTGTGTGCACAGTGGCCAGAAGAGGGAGTCAGAACCCTTAGAACTGGAGTTGTGAGCCTGCTATGTGGGTTCCGGAAACCCAAACCAGATTCTCTGCAAGAAGAGCTCTTACCTACTGAGCCATCTCTCCAACTCCCTCTTTGTTGTTTGTTTTTGTGTTGTTTTCTGAAACAAGATCTCTCTTTGTCCTAGAACTCACCAAGTAGGCTGGGCTGGCTGGCCAGATAGCCCAGAAGTTACTGTGTCTCCATCTCCTAATGCTGGGGTTATAATCTTTTTTTTTTTTTTTTTTTTGATTTTTTTATTGGATATTCTTTGTATTTACATTCCAAATGTCATCCCCTTTCTTCCCACTCTTGGGATTATAATCTTAACAATATAATCTTACACACTTTTTTCTTTGCTGAGGATCCAAACACAGCCATCTCTTCAGTCCCCAGCTGGTTCTCTTTGTACATTGCTTTGCCTCATATATTCATTACCATGACAGAAAACTGGTTGAGTGTATAGACAGCATTGTGATTAGGGTGGAGGGAAAAGCTTTGGACCCAAATTCTGGCTCTGATTCTTTCTAACTGCTGACATGACCTGCTTGCTAAGCCTCACTATCTTTATTAAACTCTGTGTGGTACCATATCTGTCTGCCTATTTCTTTGGTTGCATGACACCTTGAAGATATTTATCATATGAGGTCTGGCTTGTTCTAAACACCCTCACCAGGGCAAAGATTTATAGCCTCATAGAATGTTCCTGAGACTTTATGGCAGACAGAAGGTACAGCTCCCAAGTGGGATTTCCAAAAAGGTTTCCTGTGAATAATGTATGTGTTACCACTGAGCTGACATTCTAAATGAGATGACACTTGAGTCCTGGTGAATTCCTGGACCATGTGTAATGTCATTTTACATTACTCAGTGTCCTTCCTTTCCCCAACACTTCCAGATGACCTTCAGTGAGTCACTGGAACACTCTGACACAGTTCTAGGCCTAAATGAGAGGGCTCAGACTGATTCCTGAGGCCAGTTGGGACCATACTAGTGAATGTCCAGGAGAGCTGGCTCAGCCAGAAGATGCTCATCACCATACACAAGAGTCCTAGCTTGATTCTCAGCATTAGCCAGACGTGGTTACCAATGTGTGCCAGTGACCTAGGGCAGGAAGATTGGATATGCAAGGTTATCCTTGGCTACAGAGCAAGTTTGAGGCCAGCCTGGACTCCCGGATATCCCATCTCTAAAAAACAAAGTAAATGAAATAAAAAGAGAGAGTGTGTTCTTCTGACTGTTGAGTTAAAGCTGTGGAAACAACCCTGTAATAAGATGATTGGCCAGTTAAGACAGCATGAAAAACTAACACTCTGTGGCGTGATGGTTCACCATATTATTCATGTTTTTTTTTTCAATTTTCTTCATGAAGCCAGACAATTATAAGTTCATCCTGAGCTGTGAATCAAGAATAATTGCAATGACGTCTTAACTTCCAATTTGCATGCCGACTTAAGAATTAGCAGAATACCCTGGTCATGCAGAAACAGTCAAGAAACCAAATAGTGCCTCAGAAAACTGCTCAGCGTGGCTATAATGAGGATCTGGGGAGAAAGACTCAGAAAGAGAGATTAGCCATTTCTTTGGACATTTTAGGCAGGGATGACTTCATAGCTTCCTGTGCAGAGTGAGGTGTTGCCAAGTTTGCTGTTCACAGTGTCACGGGACAGATGAATGAATGGGGGGCTTAAAACTGGATCTGAGGCCCTACTCCAGGTCTGAGTGAAGACTATGTTGAGTGTCGTACTTAGATAGTTCCTGAGGTGGGCACCTGTCACTGTGGGGTGAGGAGGAATGTCACTGTCTCGGTTTAACAGAGCATAGAGAGAAAAGGTATTGACTGGAGATGATGAAGTCATTTCCAGTACAAACAGGATCAGCAGAGCAAGGAGATGAGTCGTCAGTAAAGCGCCTCACCACACAAACACAAGGTCAGGTCTAAGCCCCAGAAACCCCTTAAGAAGTAAATGCTGGCTGTGGCAGCACACACTTCTTTGTGTTCTCAGGCAGAGCCAGTCAGGAGAACAGAGTCACTAGTTCTGGAACTGGCTTCAGAAACACAAAATGAAGAAGGACTCCTGACCTTGACCTCTGATCTCCATGTGCACCTGTGCATGTACACATACAAAAAAAAAAAACCCAAAAAAACAAAACAACAAAGCACCATCATCACCCTGCTAAAAACAAAATGAGCAGGAAGGACGGCAGCTGGGCTACACTGGAGGTGCTTGGTTATATTTGGGGAAGGGCAGAGAAGCCTAGACTCTGGTGTGGGTGTGAGTGGAATATGCTGCCCACAACATCCCAAGTCTAGAAAACTCCAGCATGAATCACCGGGAGCTGTTTTGAGTTCAGCTGAGAAGTTCGGCTCCGGTAAGTGTATAAACCATGCACGGCGGCACACACCTGTAAACGTGGCACTCTGAAGATGGAGGTAGGAGCATCAGAAGTTAATGTTTTATTTGTCTACATAGCAAGTGTGAGGCCAGACTGGACCTTGTCTCAGAAAGGGGGGAGGGAGAAGGGAGGAGACAGCATCTGTGAGACTGGGGTCTGGACGCCACAGCCCAGAGACTGGTCCAACCCACCACTTGCCTCTCTTGTTCAGCCTGAGTCACAGATGGTTTGACATTCCCAAATGCTTGAGGGAGAAAAACGGATGAAGATGTGAAAATGGCACAGAATTCTGACTTTACTGTCCATAAGGAAAGTGTCAATGGAACAGGTCATGTATTGTCTCGATTGCTGTTCTGTGCTACAAAAGAGCAGAGTTTCTGGAGGGGACACTCTGAGGCAAAAATGTTTGCTATCAATTCTTGAGGAAAAGGTTTTTCTCCTACGTGAGCCAGTCACTGTCTTCTGTGTTTGAAGACATTCATCAAAGACAGAATAGGTTGATAAAAAGGCCTGAGTTCCATCCGCAGAACCCAACTGACGAAGGCAAATGTGCGTCATCACCCAGTGGGCTCATCACACAGTGGGCTCATCACACAGTGGGCTCATCACACAGTGGGCTCATCACACAGTGGGCTCATCACACAGCACACAGTGGGCTCATCACACAGCACACAGTGGGCTCACCACACAGTGGGCTCATCACACAGTGGGCTCATCACACAGTGGGCTCATCACACAGTGGGCTCATCACACAGTGGGCTCATCACCCAGCCCAGCAAGACCGACACAGATCCGGCGGCTCACTTGACCTAACAGAACCAGTAAGTTCCAGGCCAAGGAAATAGCCTCAAAATATCAGAATGGGGGCAACAGAGGAAGACATGAGAGGTTGACTTCTGGCTTCCAAATGTACATACACACACACACTCACTCACTTACTCACTCACACTCAGAGTCACACACATGTGTGAAAATATGTACAAATACACATGTATGTGCACACACACTCACAGCTCTAAATTGTTGCTTATAAACTAAGGCATTTTAAAATTCATTCATACTCTGCCGGCAAACAATAAAACAACCGATACTTCTTGCCTGGTCGAATGGGCAGGGTTGCTAGTATTTTATGTAAACCTGCTGACAGAGGCTATTAAGGTTATGAGGCAAAAGTGCCACCTAGAATTTAAATAATAATTTCCACAGTAACAGTGATGTATATTCAGTGTTATAATAGTCACTTATGTTAACCCCATTTTTATGGTGTCACAATACATCAGCTGTATTCTGCATAATCTTAAAAATATTCTAACCCCTAATTGACTAAATTAGACAGTAATCATAGCAATCATTACTTTTATTAATTTTTGTTATGTATGTATGTTTATACGCATAATTATGGGTCATACAGCTAATAATATGGAGTCTGAGAATAGCTTTTGTAGTCTGAATTTTTCTCTTCCCTCTTATGTGTGTTTGGAGAATTGAACTTAGATTAACATATTTGTGAAGAAAGCTTTTTACCCCCGGAGCTATCCCCTGAGCTACCCCATCAACCCTGTAATTGCTGGAATATCTTTACGCCTTTGCCATGTGCCAAAAGCATCATGAGCACTTCCTGTTTCTCTGTGCACTTAACCACCCTGACCCCCTCTCACTTCCTGTTTCTCTGTGCACTTAACCACCCTGACCTTCTCTCACTTCCTGTTTCTTTGTGCACTTAACCACCCTGACCCCTCTCTCACTTCCTGTTTCTCTGTGCACTTAACTACCCTGACCTTCTCTCACTTCCTGTTTCTCTGTGCACTTAACCACCCTGACCCCCTCTCACTTCCTGTTTCTCTGTGCACTTAACCACCCTGACCTTCTCTCACTTCCTGTTTCTTTGTGCACTTAACCACCCTGACCCCTCTCTCACTTCCTGTTTCTCTGTGCACTTAACCACCCTGACCTTCTCTCACTTCCTGTTTCTCTGTGCACTTAACCACCCTGACCTTCTCTCACTTCCTGTTTCTCTGTGCACTTAACCACCCTGACCTCTCACTTCCTGTTTCTCTGTGCACTTAACCACCCTGACCCTCTCTCACTTCCTGTTTCTCTGTGCACTTAACCACCCTGACCCTCTCTCACTTCCTGATTCTCTGTGCACTTAACCACCCTGACCTTCTCTCACTTCCTGTTTCTTTGTGCACTTAACCACCCTGACCTTCTCTCACTTCCTGTTTCTCTTTACACTTAAGCACCCTGACCCTTCTCTCAGGAAGTTCTCCTGACCCATTTGTACAATGACAAAACTAAGGCAGATTCAGGTGATTTAAGGTCTCAGAGCCAGTGAAGGCTGGAACCAATATCCACATTGCATTATCACCTAGGAACTACACTACACTATGGGGCAGACAATGTCAATGTTGGGAGCTCTTCTAGTCTGAAATGTATTTGGTAGCATAATCCTAAAGTAGCAATTGATGGTGTCTCGGTTGTGTTGCATGATTTTTTTCTGAAACCTGTCTTATGAGAATGTTTTTCTGAGAACAGACGTGGTGTTTTTCTGGAAGCTGCCTTGCAAAATAGTATGCGATGTTTTGGTAGAGCAGACTCTGGAGAGAACACATGATGCTTAGAAAGGATGTAAGTATAACCGAACAGATAGTGGAAGAGACAGCAGTATTAGTTCGCCTTGCCGCTCTCTGCTGGTCTTCACTGGTCTTCACAGACAACACTGTGGCGTTGTTTTGCCTTGTCTTCTGTGCTGATCATCATTTGTGACATCATAGAGAGAACTTCTTGTGATATTCTGGTGGCTTCTTGCTGCTTGTGTGGACTCAGGCTGATTGGCAGAGCCTCTGGGTTTCTTCTGGATTGAACTGTCACTGCTGATTTATGAATGGTGTTCGTGAGTGGATTGAGCAACCACTGCCGATTCACGTGAACTGAACTGCTGCGACCCTGACAACAGAGTATTGCTCCGCAGAACCATTTCTGAACAGGTCCACATCTTCCTTTCTCCTATTAACCTTTCCCTTCCACTACCTCTGGTGAGTGGTGGGCTAGAAGGAGGTTAAAGCATTTAAGAACCCCATCAGAGTAGGTTTTGAAAAATCCAGCCTGCATGATCCAACATATCCTTTCACATTCCTCTGTTCATTTAGTTTAGGCAGTAGTACTTTGGATTGAACTGGGTTCTGTATCCCTGGTGTGATGATTAATATCCTGTCAACTTGACAAGATCTAGCCTCACCTAGGAGACAGATCTCTGGCAATGTCTGTGACAGTGTTTCTCCCACAGGGCCATAAAAGCTCCTCCACCTCCCAAAGTGCCTAAAACTACTGCTTCAGCCTGTAACACTTAAATCCTTGGGGCACACACATTTCCCAGTGGAAAGCAAAACAATGTAGATATTTTCATATTCCCTGAATCATCCATGTGGGCTCCTCACATGGTGGCTTTGCTGGGCTTTTTTTCTTGGCTGGGCATGAACTAGGCCAGCTCCCATGGCAACAGGCTTGCAGATGAATGGACTGGTTTAAATTCCTAGAATGGTGCTCAGGACAGCCTGGGGGCAACAAATCATCTGAGTCTCACTTAGGTTTCTCTTATTGTTACTTGTTTGCTTCCTTTATTTTCTTTCTAAAAAGGTCCGTCCCGTTTCCCTCCAATGACTCAGCTGAAAGTGTTGTCTTCCACTGGGAGGGAGCTTAGGGAGATGGTGTCTCACAGCCAATTACAGAGATGACCAGAGTAGCTACAAACGCTGTTGGAGAGTTTCCTCAGCTCAGTCTCTCAAAGTGGAGTGGTTCTAGGGTCCTTCACTGATGGAGTTAGGAATGTGGACAGGAAAATTGGCTTGGCTTCCTGACACTGGTGGGGGAGTGGTTGTAGCTGAGATTTAAATCAGTGTTGGTGTGGCCAGGCCATTAGAGTACCTCTTAGTGCAGCTTCAGTACAGAAACTGTTCTTTTACTCTCCCTGCATCCATTTTCTTTAGGGAATAAGAGGTGACAAGGGACCTGACCAATCAGAGTCCTCTGTCACAAGCTGCTTCCTTTCTCTCTATTATACCAGTTCCGGCTGGGAAGATTAGCAATGTCTAAGATAAGAGGCGAACAGCACCCCCATAACTCCCTCCTGCTGTTGTAACATTACCCTTGAATATAAAACCATCAGAACAGCTGTAACTACTTGCAAAAGATCCTCAAAATTGGCCCTGTGGATGTTCCTTCATAGGAAAGAGTGGGAAGGGTCATTGGGCTCCCATTTAAGTTTCAGCTTCCCCAGTCAGCACCTTTTGGCCAGCTGTATATAATTCTGCAATAAATGCATTCAGCCTCATTATCATCTTGGGAGGTGCTGGAGTGTACAGAGACTTGAAGTTTAGCTGAAGTGAGTATGCTATCTGTGCACTTATGGGGAAGTTGTCATCCATGCTGGATGAGACTTTCTGACCCTGTAAGTAACCCCTCACCACACCCCTTAAGTGAGCACAATAAACTCTTTAGTTCCCTGAGCTGGATTTTGGTGGAATCATCCTAGTTTGTTGGTGGTAGATAGACATTTTGATAAACTAGATTGTATTCATATTAGACTTGAAAGCCAAATTAAAGCAGATTAACTCTGTGTGTAGCCTTAACTACAGATGGATCTGTGCTGCCTGTTCCAGGAATAGCAGCCATGCCTTTGCCTCAAAAAGTTGTTGCAACCATCTTGCAACTCTACCTTTGTTTCAAAAGTTTTTTATGACTAACTGTTGTTATGACTACCTGCTGTTATGACTACCTGTTGTTATGACTATCTGCTATTATGCCCACCTTGCGATCATACCTGTTTCAGGAGGTCGTTATGACTAACTTGCTGTGCTTATGTGCTGCTTCCATAATCCCACCTATTTTGCCCACCAAATCACCCATTTGGAAATCCCTTATCCCTGAGCTATAAAAAACGTTGTCTTTCTCACATCAATGTTGACCTCTTGAACCCTGCTTTAGGGGGAAACATCCTGTGTGCATAAATACAAAAGCCAGGTTTGGTGGCACATACCTTTAGTCCCAGAACTCAGGAGGCAGAGTCAGGTGGTCAGTAAGTTCGAGGCCAGCATGCTCTACATAGTGAGTTCCAGACAGCCAGGGCTACACAGAGAAACCAAAGAAATCCTACCAACATATGTTACTAAGGATCAACAAAGGAAAAGATTTTGAAAGAATTAACCATTTCAGAGAGAAAGAAGTGCTGCTCAGAGATGAGCGTGATCTGAACGTGGTAGAAGGAAGCCATGGTAAGCTGCAAGAAGACCTCATACGTCTCAAGCAGATGGGAGAGCTTTCTGGATTGTACGTTTATACTTAGGCTGTAAATCTTTTAAGAATTTAAGACAATACATGAGATGTCACTGGTAGTGAGTCTACCTTTAAAGAATATAAGAGAGTTTTCTGAATAGACTACAACAGGAAAGTTTGGAACTTTAGAAAGATGTTATGTGGGTAAGAATAGAAGCCTATAGAACAGTGTTTAGGTTTGATCCTTTGATGTGTACTGTTAGGATAAATGCTGGCTCCCAGGAATGGGGGAATCTGCACACACAGTGTGACCTTGTTCCTTAATTTAAAACTTATGGTTTAAAAAAGATGCTGACTGTCCGTAGTTGGGTAGAAGAGACATAGGCAGTGTCTAGGGTTCTCAAGCTTAGGGTCTGAAGAGACAGGGAGAGAGAGAGGAAAGTGGAGAGAGGAGAAGACAACGTAGAGTAAGAATGTTAAAATCATAGCCATGAGGGCTGGCCAACTGGAGTTCAGAGCGATGGAACATGGCAAAACATGTTGTGGGGTTATTGGCTGGGAAATAGACATGACAGCATAGAGGGTAACTATCTGCACTGCTCTAGTGCTGGTTAAGCCCAGTGGCTTGCTTGCCACAACTGAAGCAACCAGAAGTATAAAGGTTTTTGATGCTCATCACCTTCTTTAAAGCTGGCTAAGGTGTGGCTTTGCCTCAGAATTTCCTGACACCTGGCAACTGAGGGGCTGAGCGTGTCCTGGGCCACTCCCATCAACGTATCTCTTAAGATTAATAACCTTAGTCACTGTACCTGACACTTGTGCAATGTCCCTTCTGAAATATAGAATAGATTCATTCACTTATGATTGCTTCATTCCTCACTTTCTTTACCCAGGGAGTTAAATATCTATGATGGAGCTTGGGGGAAGCTTCCCAGACCACTGCTCTCCCCTGCCCCAGCCCATACCTCTTCATTTCTGCCACACCTTCCCATCTTTGAGCTCCAGACTGGCTGGGATCCTTTAGTCACGTGACTTGTGGCATCTTGGACTTGAGGCTGCCAGACTGAGCTCATGGGTATTACAGTTCACTCAGCTCCCTTTGGTTTTAGATGAGCTACATTTTCCAGAATATCTCAAATATTGCATGCAACAGACTTAACTCTTCAAACTGCCTGTTGTTTACATTTACCAAAAGCCAAAACGTGACAACTGTGCCTGGGCTTTTCCTTTATTGTACTAACTACAACTTGAAGTTATTGTCCATTTGTATGATTCATTATAAATAGCAGAGGCTGAGTAGAGTTTTTCTCTCTGTTTTGTTTCCAGCTCCTGGTACTCTGGACATAGGCAGGGAATGAGGTCTCTGAGCTGAATGGATTGGTGTAAAGGGGGTAGGGAGAGGGGAAGAAGGACTGGGAGCCTCAGAGCTGAAGCTCCAGGTCAACGTGTGTGTGAGTCCTTCATGGAGGCCAGAAGAGGGCATCGGGTGTCTGTCACTCTCTGCCCGGTTCCTTTAAGACCGTCTCTTCCTGAACTTGGGGTTTTTGTTTTTTTCTTCAACTGAGCTGGCAGCCAACAATGCTGGTAACCCTCTTGTCTTCACCTCTCCCACAGCATCAGGGCTACAAGCACACACAGGCCAGGCCTGATTTGTTATAAGGGCACTCAAATCTAAACTCAGGTCCTTGCGTTGCTACCGAGCCATCTCTCCAGTGCCTTCACTTCTCCATCACTGTGAAGTGTCCTTCTTTGCCTCCAGTAAAGATATCAAATCCTGGGCTTTGATATTGCTGTTTGTGCATTTGTTTTGTATTTTTTAGAAAGTTTATAGTCTTTTCCAACAGATGTGCCATTCTTCCTCAGTCCTACATTTATAGGCAACCATTCCTTCCATCGTCTTCTTTTTATCTGTGTCCTTAAATATGAAATGTGCATGTAAGCACTCTCTGCTACTGAACTTTGTCTCAAGCTCCACTCCCACCTCCCACCCTCCTCTTCTTCTGCTTCTATCTCCCTCTCCCTTTCTCTCTCTCTCTCTCTCTCTCTCTCTCTCTCTCTCCCCTCCTCCCTCCTCTCCCAACCCTCCACGGTATCATGCAGCTTAACTTGGCCTTGAACGCCTATTTCTTTTACCTCTATCTCCTAAGGGCTGGGATTACAGGAATGAGCCCCATCACACCTAGATTCACTCCACTTACATTTAATATAATTAATGATATAGCTGATTTACACATGATGTCTTACTGTCTTTCTACATATGCCATATCCTTTTTGTGTGTGTTTCTCTGACACTCCCTCATTCTATGTTAAATGCTGGAGACTGCTTTCTTAGCACATATGAAGCCCTGGGTTCTTTTCCCAGCACCAGGCAAGAAGACAGGAGGATCAAAAATTCAAGGCCATATTTAGTTTGAGGCTAGCCTAAACTATGAGAGGCAATGTCTCAAATATAGACAAATAAACAACTGAATGGATGGATGGAGATCAAAAATTCAAGGCCTCCTTTTCCTCTTCCGGGGACGGTGCTTAGAGGCACTCAAGATGGTCCAGCGTCTGACATACCGTCGTAGGCTTTCCTACAATACAGCCTCTAACAAAACAAGGCTGTCTCGAACCCCTGGCAACAGGATTGTTTACCTTTACACCAAGAAGGTTGGGAAAGCACCTAAATCCACATGTGGCGTGTGCCCGGGCAGACTGCGAGGGGTTTGTGCCGTGAGACCCAAAGTCCTTATGAGATTGTCTAAGACAAGGAAGCACGTCAGCAGAGCCTATGGTGGTTCCATGTGTGCCAAGTGTGTCCGTGACAGGATCAAGCGGGCTTTCCTCATTGAGGAGCAGAAAATCGTTGTGAAAGTGTTGAAGGCACAAGCACAGTCAGAAAGCAAAATAAATATGCAGCTTTTTTAAGTAATAAAAATCAAGACTTGATCTACGAAAAAAAAAATTCAAGGTCATACTTAGTTTGAGGGTAGCCTAAATTATGAGAGGCAATGTCTCAAATATAGACAAATAAACAACTGAATGGATGGATGGAGATCAAAAATTCAAGGCCATATTTAGTTTGAGACTAGCCTAAACTATGAGAGACAATGTCTCAAATATAGACAAATAAACAACTGAATGAATGGATGGATGGATGGATGAATAGTAAGTAAATGAAGGGAGCTATCCAGACCAGAGACTCAGACAGTGTGATTAAAGCCACAGAGAATGATACCTACACTCAGTTCAACTCCTAGGGACCAGGAAATGCTTCCAAAGGTGCCTAAGTAGGACTGTTGGTGAGAGGAATGGGAAGACTCTGAACCTGCTGCAGCTGTAGCAGGCCATGAACAGATAGTCAGGGAAATGGGATCAAAGGCCCTCAGTGGGCATGAGAAGCCAGACAGTGGGCTGATTCGAAGCTTCTTTCTGCAGTCAGTGGTGAACTACTGGGTTGTATTTGCATGGCTGATAACTTTGGCACTGTAGGGAGATGGCTCAGTTGATAAAACACTTGAGGACCTGAGTTTAGATCCCCAGAGCCCGTGTTAAAATCGATGTGGTAGCTGGGACTTTAATCCTGGATCTCCTATGGCAAGATGGGAGACAGAGAAAGCAGAGTCTGCAGCAACTAGCTCGGCATATGCAAGAGCAAACAGTAAGAGATCTTGCCTCAAACAAGCAGGAAAGCAAGGACCTTCCCACCCCAAATTATCTTCTGATCACCACATGGACATATGAACATAGGTGAACAAAGTTTTTAATTAAAACATGAGTTTGTCAATTATTCATATGCTTCATGAGACAAGAGCCAAATGCCCAGCGAAGTATTGGGAATTTGGGCAGCTGGAAGAACAGGGCGTTCATCTAGGGTTTCCTGATCCCCAGTCTACTCTCTCTTCCAGAGCACCATTGATATTATATTTCATTTCTTGCTCAAGAAAGTTTCACCAACCCCCCCCAAAAAAAAGCTCCCATAAAATGAAATGAGGCATACATACGTCCAACATGTTAGCCTTACCGAGAATCTTTACTCAGCAAGTCTAAAGAATCCATGTAGAGGACAGGCCAGAAGATGGCTCAGTGGATAAAGGCATTTGCCACAAGTCTGAGGATGTGAGTTAGATCTCTGGGACACACATGGTGCAAGGAGAGAATTCCTTCTTGTAAGTTGTCCTTGACCTCCACACATACATCATGACACATATGCTCATAAACATACACACACATAGATAAATGCAATTTAAAAATTAAAATGCACAAATCAATATATGTCTGGGCTAGAGATACAGCTCAATTGGTAAAGTACTTGCTGAGTATGCCCAAAGCTGACACCAGGGGAGTCTCAGGCTAAGAAGCGTGGCTGATGGCACCAGCACTGGCCGTCACCGGCTATTCTTCCAGATGTCCTTCTCTACCCCCTTCTGCTGTTCATCTCCACCTCCCTGTGCAGGAGGCTGTTGGATGATTCAGAACCTTACAAGTGCCTTTCATCACACATCCACTACAGCCCAATCCTGCCATCACTGCTGCACTCAAAGAGGCTGTGCTGTGCAGGTTTCTGCTGTCACTCTCCGGTGTTCAGTCTGTCAGTCTGTCCACATCATGGGAGAGTATCCATGTGGACGATTTGTTATGTGTGTGTGTGTGTACATGTGTGTGTGCACACATGTGTATCTCTGTGTGTGTCTGCATGTGTGCATGTTCATGTGTGTGCAGTGTGTATGTGTATGCATGCACACATGCATGTGTATGTGTGTGTGTGTGTGTGTGTGTGTGTGTGTGTGTGTGTGTGTGTGGTGTACTCAGTGCAGGTACAAGTGTTTATATGAGTGCCTATGTTTATATGAGTGCCTATGTTTGGGGGCTTCAGGAGGCTTCCATCTTGGTTTTTTTGAGATAAACTCTCTTACTAGAACCAAGCACTCATCAAGAAGGCTACAAAGGCTAGACAGCTAACAAGCTCCAAGGATCACCTTGTCTTTATCTCCTTAGCTCTGGGATTACAAAAAAAAAAAAAATTCCACGATGCCTGACCTAGCTTTATTGTGTGGGCTCTGGAAAGTCGTGTTCTTGCACTTGTGAGATAATTCTCCAAGCACTGGTAGTTTGAGTAGGTAGCAGGGAGGAAAAACTCTAAGTCTGTGAAAAACAGGGAGGCTAAGAAATATGGTTGCTTCTTTGAGTTCTTTTCAATGGATGGCCTGAGAAAGCCTCATTAGTGTGTGAGGTTGCCACAGCACTGTACCTAAGCAGTTAAGAATTAACCACAGATCATAGATCATCTTATAACGATTACAAGTTAGAGAACAGAGAAATCAGTTAAGTATTAGCAGAAGGAGTCAGAAGTTGGATACTGTGGTCTGATTTCAGTAAAAGTTGATTTACAAAATATGTTCAAATATTTTATTAGCCATATGCATTTGCCTGAACAGAAATTAAATTTTGGAAGGAGGAGACTTTTCTTTTTCTTTTAAAGTGTGTGTATGTATGTACGCATGCACGTTGTACATGCAGGTGCACACACATTACAGAGAACATCAGTCCTTACCTTTCCACCTTGTCTGAGTCAGAATCTCTTTGCTGTTGTGTAAGTCAAGCTAACTGAGCCCAGACTGACCCCTGTATCCACAGATACTATTAAGGACATTGTGCTGCTGTGTCCAGATTTGAAATGAGTTCTGGGACCCAAAATAAACATGGCCAGACTTGCACACTGAGTGAATTTGCCTGCTCAGCCATCTCCCCAGCCCTTAGAGGAAGCTTTTTTGGTTTTGTCTTATCTTCTGGCAGAGTCTCACATAGCCCAGGCTAGCCTTATTACTGAAGTTAAAGATGACTTTGAACTATTGATACTCCTGCCTCCACCACCCACCTGCTAGGCGTGTACATCTACACCTAGTAAGGTGGTACAAAACCCAGGGCCTTGCACATGCTGGGCAAGTACTCCTACCAACTGAGCCACGTTCCTAGGCCTAAAATGCTTTGACCTTCCTATGACACTGAGACTCCTTTGCCTACAGAGATACTGGAACCAGTTTCCCCATTGCTGAAGCAGTGCTTTCCACTGAGTGGACTGCAGGCACCTGACAAGGTGGGGAACAGTTTGTCATTACTCAATTAATAGGAAGCCAAGTTCTCAGAGCAGGAGAAGCATGACCGTGTGCACCATCATGACCGCGTGCACCATCATGATCATGACCGTGTGCACCATCATGATCATGACCGTGTGCACCATCACGATCATGACCGTGTGCACCGTCAAGCCCCTTGCACATTTGAGGAAAATACCCTGTCACTGAGCTGCATGTCCTATTACCCCATATCTTTCTTTTCAAGTTGTGATAAGAGAAAGAAGGATCTTGACTTTTTAAAATATAAACTATGTTTGGATCAAACACAAGCAAGAAGATATCATGGAACTCAACATACAAAGATTTTAAAAATTTCATATTTTTTTCTCTCATTTCTTGTTGGGAGCACATAAAGATCCTCTCACCCACAGACCACTAAGAAAATCAGGAATGCTAAACATGCAGGGTTGTCTTTTCAAAGAAAAACGATCTATGACCTGTTTTCCTACCCAGACAGCTGTGGACGGAGGTGGTTAGCCAGGTGTGTCATCTGAAGGCTCAGGCCATGTTAAGCTCCCATGACCTTTGCATTATTTGTGTGGCCAGGAGCTCCTCTGGGCTCCCACAGTCAGGACGTAGCTAACAGCCCAAATGAGCTCTACACTAAGATCAAACCAGATCTTTCCCCAACCCTTCAGCTAGTACTTGTAGCCTATCCCTAGGACCCATCTTCTCGGAAGAAATGGCATGCACCTTCAACTGAGTTTCTATGTAATTATGCCTCCTTGTGTTCACCCAGGATTGTATCACACTGGGAGCCCTTCCCCCCCAAATTAGACTGTGCTTAAATATGCTTACAATAATATTCTTGGGGTCAGATTCCTGAAGTTCAAGCCAACCCAGCTTCCTAAGTTGTGCGAGTTTAAAGGGACCCATTTTTTTCACATGGTTTACTCAGTTGTATGTTTGCTTAAAAAGAAGAAGAAAGCTTTGGAGATGGTTCCTCCAGTAAGGCACGAGGATTTTTGTTTAATCCCTAGGGTCATATAAACAGCCAGACACAAAGGTGTGTGCCTGTAATCGCAGAGCCAGAAAGGTGGAAGTAGACAGACCTCCGGGTGTTGCTGAGCAAGCTGTAGGCCAGTGAGGGTCCCTGTCTTAAAAATCATGGCAGGGCTGGAGAGATGGCTCAGTGGTTAAGAGCACTGACTGCTCTTCTAGAGGTCCTGAGTTCAATTCCCAGCAACCACATAGTGGCTCACAACCATCTGTAATGGGATCCAATGCCCTCTTCTGGTGTCTGAAGACAGCAACAGTGTACTCACATACATAAAGTAAATAAATTAAAAAACAAAACAAAAACAAAAACATGGTAACCAACTCCTGAGAAAGAACATCCAAGGTTGATCTCTGTCCTACACACACACACACACACACACACACACACACACACATGCACTTGCACATACATGAATACACACATACAATATCATAGATGATACCAGCATTCTCAAAAGAGTTCTAAAGGAAGGTGACAAAGGATGTTAAGATAAAGGGCTTCTGCACAAGCCAAATGGCTGAGTTTGTACTGGCACTGACCAAATGTGGTGGCAGAGGCCACTCCCTCCAAGCCTTCCTTTTACAACAGACATGAACACAATACAGAAAACAGCACCTATCAAAACTACGAATATAACATCTAAAAATATAAAACTAATAATATAATGCTTCGCACTGACTCAAAGTTTCCTGGACTCCCACTTATGTCCCCTTTCCCCCTTCAAAGGCCCAACACAACAGCCCACACTGCTTTCAAAACCTTGTTAGCAACCACCTGTCTTAATCTGAATCAATGGCTTCAGCTCCCTTTTCCCCTTGTGTTGCTTCATTAACATGGCCATTGCTTTCTCGGGCCTTTAAAGGCTACAAACCAAATACAGACAAAGGCTTGGCTGATATGCCAAGAGTGATTCCCACTCAGATAGAATCGGAGGGAAACCAGTGTAAAAACTCCTCTGTCTTGGTTAGGGTTTCATTGCTGTGAGAGACACCAGGACCAAGGCAACTCGTATAAAAAACAAAATACTTCATGGGAGGAAATGCAAGGTCAAATAGAGGAGCAGGGATTGAAGAAAAAATCACTCAGAAGCCCCCTCACCTTGGGATCCACCCCATATGCAGTCACCCAATCCAAGCACTATGGCCGATCCCAGAAAGTACTTACTGGCTGGAACCAGTCAGAGATGCCCCCTCAGAGACTATGCTAGAGTCATATAGATACAGCTGAGCATGCTTGCAGCTAACCATCAGTCTGAACTTGAATTCAAAGAGGGTGCTAAAGAAAGGACCTAAGTAGCTGAAGGGAGTCACAACCTCATGGGAAGAACAACATTATCAACCAACCTAACCCTCCAAAACTCCCATGAACTAAAACATCAACCTCTGTGTGCACTTTGAGAGACCTATTGATCCAGCTGCATATGTGGCTGAAGATGGCAGTGTCTGGCATCAATGTGAGAAGAGGCTTTGTTCCAGGGAGGACATGTTTTCCCAATGTAGGGGTTGCCAAGGCAATGGGGTGGAGTGGGGGATCAGGTAGGAGTGCACCTTCGTGAAGGCAAATGGAGAGGGAGAGGGAATGGGAGTGGGGTGGGGTAAAGGGATAACATCTCAAATGTAAATACAGAGTACCTAATTAAAAATTACCTAAAAAATACTTATTTGGGGCTGGCTTACAGTTTTAGAGGTTCAGTCCATTATCATCATGGCAGGAAGCATGGCAGCATGCAGGCAGACACGGGGCTGGAGGAGCCGAGAGTTCTCCATCTTAATCTGCAGGCCACCAGGAGGAGGAGACTGTCTTCTGCACTGGATGAGTTTATATATGAGACTTGAAGCTCACCTCCATAGTGACATACTTTCTCCAACAAAACCACATCTCCTAACAGTGCCACTCCCTATGGGCCAACCATTTTCAACACATGAAATCTATGAGGCCCATTCCTATTCTAAACACCACATCCTATAGGCTTATAGCCATAACAGAAAGCAAAAAGCATTTAGTCCAACTTCAAAAGTCCCCATAGTCTATCATAGTTTCAACAGTGTCTAAAAGTCCGAAGTTCAAAGTTTCTTCTGAGACTCTTCTGAGACTCTTAAGTATAATATCGGTATAAAATCAAACTAAAAAAGCAGATCACATACTTCTAACATATCATGGCACGAGATATACATTCTAAAACGTCATAGTGAGAAAACACTGGACCAAAGCAAGTCCAAAAACCAGATGGACAAACTCCAACTCTGCATCTTCATGTCTGATGTCCAACTCCTTTCAGCTTTGTTGACTGCAACTCAGTTCTTTCTCCTGGGCGGGTCCACTTCCTGTCGGCAGCTTTCCTTGGCAGGTATTTCACAGCTCTGGCATCTCTAACATCTGAGGGTCTCCAAGGCAACTTCACCTTCTCAGCTTCTTGTTCCAGTGGCAGGAATCCACACATGATTTTCTGAGCTCCTCCAAAGGGCTTGGGTCACTTCTTGAGCTCTGACCCTTTAACACAGTTCTGGCTGACTCCACTGCTGCTGCTGTTCTTGGTGTTTCTGGTACTGCCCTCTCCAATATGCTGGGATCTCCCACTATACTTTCTTCTCCCCACCCCTCACCCCTGCGATCAGAGACACCCACAGTGGTATGGCCTCTCTTCTGAGTCCTGGCTGTTTGCTTTTCTTAAAAATAAAAAAAATAAAAATAAAAACTATTATTCTGGAGCGATTTCCACCTGATTCCAGTACATTTCTTCTTCTTATTAAGGTCCTGGGCTTTGCAAAATTGTTTAGGTTAATTTATTTGAATTTATTTGTGGTCCACAGTAATAAACGTGCAGTGCGGGCGTTGACAGGGCTCAGTGGGTAGAAGTGCTCGCGTTTCAGCAGTGATCCCAGTGACCCACGTGGTAGAAAGGGAGAAGTGGCTCCCACGGGTTGCTCTCTCATCTCCACACCTTTGCGGTGTCACACGTGTGCCCTTACTCCCACACAGTAAGTAAATGTTAAAAAGTGGAATATACAATGGCCCGATATCTGCCTGCCATATAAACATAAGCAGATAAAAGATGCACAAAAACATGCCCCTCAGTACCTCAGAGGCAAGCTTGGAATTTGTATTCTTTATTTCATGTTTTAAATGTTGGTCTCAAGACTATAGCTCAATTAGTGAATTAAAACTCTGGATTCTGACCTCAATACTGAAAACGAAAATGGATATGGACTCCACAATCCCCTCCCCCGTTCAGGAGGTCAGAAGTAAAGGGCCATGGGAATCTTGCACCATCACCCAAAACAAAAGAGAGAGCAAAACAAACAAGCAAGACCCAGCAGAGCAGGCCTGGGGCCCACACCTGTAATCCCAGCACTCAGTAAGTAGAGCGGGAAGATCAGAAGTTCAACGTCAGCAGCTGCTCGGGCAGACCTGGGGTCAGGCAGCTCTGCCTCAAGCACACTGCAGTTCAGGCTCGGTGTGCCTGCCTAGCACATGTCAGCACTGCACATGTCAGCACTGCACATGTCAGCACTGCACATGTCAGCACTGCACATGTCTGCACTGCACATGTCTGCACTGCACATGTCTGCACTGCACATGTCTGCACTGCACATGTCAGCAATGCACATGTCTGCACTGCACATGTCAGCACTGCACATGGCTGCACTGCACATGTCAGCACTGCACATGTCTGCACTGCACATGTCAGCACTGCACATCAGCACTGCACATGTCAGCACTGCACATGTCTGCACTGCACATGTCAGCACTGCATATGTCAGCACTGCACATCTGCACTGCACATGTCTGCACTGCACATGTCAGCACTACACATGTCTGCACTGCATACGTCTGCACTGCATATGTCTGCACTGCATATGTCTGCACTGCATGTCTGCACTGCAGAAAAGTGAGACAGCCAAGAAACCCCCCTCCTTGCATGTTTACCCAGCCATTTGCAAATTTATTGACTACACTCCCGCCTCTTTTTCTTAGAAACCTATTAACAGCTGTGATTCTTCAGAGTAAGATTTACAAAACACTGCCTCAGAGAAAGGCAGATGGCTACAGGGAAATTCTGTTTAAACTCTGGCTCTGATAGGTTTCTCTGTGGTACTAAGATCAGCATGTGCCAGGCCAGGCAAGCAGAAGCTCACAGGTTAGTCCCAGCAGCCAGTTCCAAGATGCTCAGCAGCTAAGTAAATGCTGAAATCTGGATGCCTCGTTCCAACCCACAGAGGTCAAGGTGATCTGATTTCCTAGGACATTTTTAGAAACTGTGAATGCCCAGTAACCCTACCTCATTAGGAACCAACACGTGGGTTTTCTTGGTTGCTTGGGAATCAGGTCTCACCACGCAATCATCAGGTGTGTGTAGAATTCCTATGGCGTGCCAGAACCTGTGCTAACCTGTTCTTCACAAGGATCATCTGATCTGCCAGCCAAGCATCGTCAACACACAGGTGTCAAAGCTGAAAATATGTGTACATTGTGGATATTTTTAGTTTGTGGGACAGCTAAATTGGTAACAGCAAGTGTGGGGTAAATTCTGTCTCAGTCTACATTAAATTTCACATCTATTTGAGGTTTATACAAAGCAAATAAAGCATCAGACACTGGGCATCGTGGGTGAATATCTGAATTTTCAGTTACTTTTCTACAGCCCTGCAGACTCCAGGCTTTCAAGGATCACTATTCACTGGACCAGGTTTCATATGAAATCATTCTGTGCATCTGGAGATGAGACGTACTTTGTAGTGTGTCTAACTAGTACAAATCTCTGGGTTCCAGACCCAGCACGGCACAAACCAGGCATAGCTGCACACACCAGTAATCCCAGCACTTGGGAAGTGAAGGCAGGATTAGGTCAAGGTCATCTGCTGCAAAGGTAGTTGAAGCTAGCCTGAGATGGTATTAAGCACCTGGATTCTCAGGAATGCACATAAATTATATAGAAAAGGTGTATGCCTCCCTGGACCCTGTGTGATTGTGGCAAACACTGGCTAGAGGTCACTGCTGCAGGTGGTCTGACTCTGATCTCACATTGTCTTTGCAATATAAGTGGCAGGGAAGACGTAACAACATACAAATTATTCTGGCCCACACGCAGATTCTGTCCTGTCTCATAGGAGGCCAGTCCCTCTGGAAATATTCATTCCTAGATCCCCATCAACTACACAGTCCTGGGCTCCTGACTACATGGTCCTTCAGGTCCTTTAAATCCTGTTAGCACAGCTGCCTGGATTCCCCAATGATTCAGATGAATAAAAGATATGTTTGCTTATTTATTTACAGAGCCTTGAGTAGCCCAGGGTGGCCTTAAAACTCACGGTGCAACCTTGAACTTCAAATCTACCAGCCTCCACTTCCCAAAAGCTGGGAGAGAGTACAGGTGTTCGGTACCACACACTGCCGGGGAAACGGAACCTTAGCCCAGACCTAGTCAACAATCTAACTTCTGTTTGTTTTTAGTCTTTGTCACCAAGTTTTATCTTTTTCTAAGGATTATCTTTTAATATAAGGTGTGGTTTGGTTTTGGACCCTGTGCTATAGTTTGAATCTCAAATGTCCGCCCAAAGACTCATATATTAAATGTTTAGACATAGCCGGGCATGGTGATACACAGAGTCCCGCTGAGGTAGAAGTGGTTTGGTGGTCAGTCAGCATATAGGCCTATCACCTGGCTACTTTGAGAGCTTCACCTGAAACATGCCAGAGACCTGCCCATTCCATGCCGGCGTGTTTCTACAGCATCTCTGCTGATAGTCCACTGAGCCGTTAAGATGCAACAGTAAGTGTGGAAGGATGCTCGAAACAGTAGTAAGTGTGGAAGGATGCTGGAAACAGTAGTAAGTGTGGAAGGATGCTGGAAATAGTAGTAAGTGTGGAAGGATGCTCAGAACAGTAGTAAGTGTGGAAGGATGCTGGAAACAGTAGTAAGTGTGGAAGGATGCTGGAAACAGTAGTAAGTGTGGAAGGATGCTGGAAACAGTAGTAAGTGTGGAAGGATGCTGGAAACAGTAGTAAGTGTGGAAGGATGCTGGAAACAGTAGTAAGTGTAGAAGAATGCTGGAAACAGTAGTAAGTGTGGAAGGATGCTGGAAACAGTAGTAAGTGTGGAAGGATGCTGGAAACAGTAGTAAGTGTGGAAGGATGCTGGAAACAGTAGTAAGTGTGGAAGGATGTTGGAAACAGTAGTAAGTGTGGAAGGATGCTCTTCCAATTGGGCTTTGTTGTTTTCCTTTTACTTTTTCCAGAAAGGGAGTGTGTGAAGTAACAGAGAGGTTGACCCACAAAACTAATTAATTAAAATTAAAATTAATTAAGGCTGTTTGTTTGTTTTCCTTAAATACTGAGTCTTATATAGCCCAGGCTAGCCTCAAGTACATATGTAGTGGAGAATGGCCTTGGATTCGGATCCTTCTGCCTGTCTCTCAAGTACTTGGATTACAGGCACATACATCATGCCTGGGTTACAGTGCTAAGCTTGAAACGCAGGGCCTTGTGTGCACTAGGCAAACATAGTGAGCTACACGCTAGCCCTACTTATTGTCAAATACATATCTTACTGCCCAGACCTTAGGGACATAGTCTTCCCTCTGAACGGCAGGCCTGCAGTCCACTCTGAAAGGAAAACAAAAGACTATCAAACGTGACTTGGGGGATTCCCACGTGTGGCCCGAGGTGACAACTCCTCAGCATCTCCATTTTAATTCTATGCCCAATAGCAGTAATAGAAATAATTGAGGATTAACATGAGAGTGCGCACAAGGTGCCGCTGGAGAAGATAATTTCTCACTGCTTAGGAGCACCTAATGTGTCGGAATATTAGCGGAATTGGCCATTGGGACCTTTTCCTCCTCCTCTTCCTCTTTCTCTTCCACTTCATCAAAAAAAAATGCTAATTTCAGTTTGGAGGGAAAAAAAGAAATGAGGCAGGAAGATAGCCTAACTTGGTAAAGCGCTTGCATGAGGATTTGTGTTCTATCTCCAGCACTCACATAAAAGTGCTTGGCATATGTCACTCACTCACTCACTCACACACACACACACACACACACACACACAGAGAGAGAGAGAGAGAGAGACACACACACACACACAGACACACACACACACACACACACACACACACAGACACGCTTACTAAGATGTCATTTAATACCCAGATGCTTGAAGGTGGCAATACAGAAGACATGGTATGTCCCTGGGAACGGATCCTGTTGCAGAGACGGCCTTGAGGCATCTGCCAGGGCTCATGTGTGCAGGGCACGGCTAGTCAGCCAGCTGAAATATTTTTGGCTGTAAATGGAAGTGACATTCTCCTTCACTTCAATTTGTTTGAAAGCAGTGAATTCTCTAGGCAGGAAAGCTTGAAGGGAAATCAAAGCCGTTTTGCATGGAAGTTTTCTCTTGCTTCCAGAAGCTCCTAATTGTGTTTCCCTTTGCTTGACTATGAGCACATGCTTAACAATTGTGATTGTCGGTGCATGCACACGTACTCGAAACTTGCCTTGCACACACATATTCATGTGCACACATGAGGGATAGGAATACTATTGAACTAGAATGCAGTGATGGAGTGAGGACTAGGTTCTGTGATCCATCTACAGACGGGTGTGTACACAGAATGTAGCCTCCTGGAAGTCAGCATTTTGCAGCAAGGTCTGAAGTGCTGATGCATACTAGAACTCAGGGAATCCCTGAAAAGATGATGTAAAGAAATGATCCAGGCACAAAAGGTCGCATGTCAGATTAATTCGATTATATAAAAATACCCATCAGAAGGAAAAATAGCAAAGTGGGTGCTAAGGACCTGGAGAAGGGCCAGAATGAGGCTTGGCAAACGTTAGTCCGAATTATGGCTCCATGGCACCCAGGGAGGTTACTTGGACATCCTCATGTCTTACTCCCTGAAGACTGAGCGGCAGGTGTCCTGTCCCACACACAAAGGGAGGAAGCATCACACAGGGAACTGGGGACGTTTCCGGCACAAGCACAAGAACCTGATTTTGATTCTTTGAGCTCATGAAAAAAGCCAGTGTCATGTAATTCCAGGATTGGGAAGCCAAGGAAGGAGAGTCGCTGGGGCTGGCTGGTCAGCCAGTCTAGGCCAGTGAGGGACCCTGTCACATGCACAAAAACAAGGTAGACAGAGTCTGAGGAATGATAGCTGAGCTTGACCTCTGGCCTCCACACAGTCCTATGACACTTCACCACATGGTCCCACAAAACCTCAAAAGTTTTAAATGCTTACACACATGGAATATTTTATTTTATGGGAACACGGTCCTAAAACTCACGGTAATCCTTCTGTGTCAGCCTTCAAAGTTCTGAGGTATAGGTACAAGACGCCATGCCCAGCACATAAAAGGGTGAAATCATCTTTTTCCCTCCTATAGCACTAGGGATAGGCCTGGGCCGGCAATCTCCTCCCGGGCTTCACCCCTAGCCTGAAACCTTTTCAGCACCAACAGCACAATTCAAGTTGATCCATACCCAGTGTGGAGTAACAAGTCATAATCAACACAGAAATACACTAAAAAGATGGTACTAAATGATCTGGCTATATGCATATGAAATATATAAAACACAAATCAATTTAGTGTTTAGGCTTGGGCCCCTATCACCCAGACATCTCGTTATGGGGATGCAAATATATGCAAACATTTCAAAATCAGCATTTAAGATACTTCCGGTTCCAAAAGTTTCAGATAAAGGATATTCAACCCACATGGATAGATTCTTAGCCTTTTCTCTTGTTTTCAACATTCGTTAGTGGGATGTCAGTCATGAACCTAGCAATAGGATAGACAAGATTTCTTTCCGGTAATCCACCACAGTTTCCTGTAGAGTCTTAGAATGAGGCAGCTAATATCTATGAGTACATTAAATGATAACACATTATAAACTTTAAGGTCTGGGGCTCTAGCCCAGTTGGAGTGCTTGCATAGCTCCATTTCCAGCACCTTATAAATGAGGTGTGAGAGTGCGCTTTAATCTCAGCACCTAAAAGTAGAGACAGGATCAGATATTGAAGGTTGTCTTCAGCTACCTATCAGGTTCCCAATCAACCCTGTCTCAAAAGAAAAACAGAAAAGATACTTTTAACTTGCCCTGGACTAAAATCACCTAGGAAGCATGCCTCTGGACAAGCCTGTGAGTCACTACCTGGATTGGGTTAATAGATGTGGGAAGGAAAATCTGCCTCAACTGTGGTTAATTCTGAGATTCACAAGAGAAAACCCAGTTCTACAATTCTGAGCCAAATCTGAAGCAAACTTTAATCAACTACTGACCGGGATAGACTCTGGCCAGGTCCACTCTGGGATTCCAGGGAGTGGTTACAGTTTTGTAGGGACTTAAAATGGCAAAACCCATAATTCACTGCATTTCCCATCAGGCTCAATCAGGGGCAAGCACGCATCCTGACATGTTTCCTGCCTATGTTCTTCCCACCTACATGCGATCAAGTGTATCTGGTGTAGTGTTCCAGGAAGTTATCTTGTCCCTGGGAAAGCAGGGCTTACTGGTTTGGCTCTTACACTTATGGGCAGGGCCATTCTCTGAGCTGCAGTCCTGGACCAATTGAGATGGACACCAGCATCCACCGTTCTCTTGCTCTCTGACTGCATACAGCACAAGCAGCTACCACTCAAGTGCCTGCTGCCTTCATGTCCTGGCCATGATGGACTGGAACCCTCAAACTGCCTTTAAGTTGCTTTGTCAGGTATTTTATCAGAGCAACAGAAAAAGTAACCAGGACACAAGGCCACGGCTAACTTTGTAAATCTTACCTCCGTTTATTAAAAGAGCTATGTCAGCAGAGATGAATAAACTAGCCAAGTCTCCCATCCAGTTGGCTTCTGGGAAATAACTAAGACAGAATGGACCCCCAGGGAACGGGGCTGCTCAGCTCCTGGCACCTACCCCAGCTGCTGAGGCCCAGCAGACAGCTCTGCAGGACCAGTTTTCATTCGTTGTGACCACCAGGAAGAGCTCCATTGACACCTTCATAGTGTCTATCCAAAGAGGCTGAAGACAGATGGGTCTAACCTCGATGGATAGTGGGTCTCCAGATTTACACAGACCTGTAAACACAGAGAGATGACATTCTATCTCACCCTGGAAATCTGGGCATGGCAAGAACCACATGGAAATCGTTTCAGCATCTTTGCTCCTTGTCAGATGGCAGTTCCTCTTAAGGGTTAAAAGTACTTCACCCCTGGAGAGAAACCTGGTCACACCTCCAGCTTTCCACTGTCTTCATTCCTGTCTTGACCAAGGAGCCCATTGCAGACTGCTCTTGAATGTCTGAAATTCAGACACTGAAACTAATCCCCACCATGAGGAAATAAGAAAGTGTGCCTTTGTAAAAAAACAAACCAAACCAAAACAAAACAAAAAATCAAAAAACCCTAAGCTCATGAGGGTAAAGCCTTTATGGATGAAATTACTGTCTTTATAGCAGATTCCAGGAGTGGAGGCTATGTCTCAGACTTATCCACTTGCTGCTCAAACATCAAGACCCAAATTTGTCTCCAACATAAAATAGTAGTGTCAGAGATGAGGAAACAGAGGCAGGAGAATGGTCCCTGGGGCTTATTAACCAGCCAGGCTACCAAACTGGTAAAAGAAAGATCCTGCATCAAAAGACAAGGTATTGTGGGGCACAGTAGTTTATGTCTTTAACCTCAGCACTTGGGAAGCAGAGACAGGTGGATTTTAGTGACTTCAAGGCTAATCTGGTCTACGTAGAGAGCTTCAGGCTAGTCAGGGCAGCAAGTGAGTCCTCGTCTGAAAAACTGACTTCCATTTATAATTTAAAAAAATAAAAAACCACACAAAAAATACTTGTAGAGTTGGGATGCAAAGAATTCTGTAAGATAAAACTAAACTTCCACACAGTTTGAACACTTCTGAAGTGATGGTCCCTTCTCCCAGCCTTCAAGCACAGTTTAGCACATACATACAATTAGGGTTTTATGTGTATTTTCCCAGTGAAACTCTTGATTTTATTTGCTCTCCACTGTGTCCTCATTTTTCTGCCCATTGCATCCCTCCCTGTCAACCCCTGGCATGCAGCTGAGAGGAGTCTTCACTCTTCCATGTTGGTGTGGTTGGAAGATGACCACTGTCTCTCCACAGGCCCAGGGAAGCTAAGGGCTGGTCTTCCACATGGCAATATTGACAAGTCCTGTGGTACCTTCGGGAGGTGGGGACTAGCGAGAAGTCTTTAAGTCACTTTTAAGTCACCTTTAGGAAACTGGGGTACACTATATATATCATATATATGTATGTGTGTGTGTGTGGTATATCACAAATATACATATATATGATATATATTTTATACACATACATTCACACTGTGATGGTTTGAATAGGCTTGGCCCACGGTGCCATTGTTAGAAGGTGTGGCCTTGTTGGAGGAAGTGTGTTACTGTGAGTGTGGGCTTTGAGATCCTCCTTCTAGCCATGTGGGAGCCAGTCTTCTCCTGTTTGCCTTTGGAACAAGATGCAGAACTCTCAGCTCCTCCTGGACCGTGCCTGCCTGGATGCTGCCATGTTCCTGCCTTGATGATAATGGACTGAACCTCTGAACCTGTGAGCCAGCCCCGATTAAATGTTGTTTATTATGAGTTGTTATATCACAATATCTCTTCACAGCAATGTAAACCCTAACTAGATCACATACAACACACGTGACGCACACACACACACATACACATACACACATACATCCGCTGACTTTACCAGAAACCAAACTAATAGAGCCAACTGATTTTAGCCTTTGACTCTCCAAAGTCATGAGCTAAATACAGATTTCCTCTTCACAAACTTCCCACCTCAAGTATTTTGTTGACATGATGCAAAGCTGATTAATAGATTTTTTTCCATATTAAGAAACTTATAATGCAAATGCAGGCATACATGTGGCCTCTGTGTATAGGCATATAGCAGCTTTACAGACTCGGGTGTGTGCATGTGTGTGTGTGCATGTGTGTGTGCATGTGTGTGTGTGCGTGCGTGTGGGATGTATATGCACATGTTTATGTTTTTGTGGGAGCAGGGAATGTGCACAAGGGTATGGTGACCACAGGCTAATGTCACATATCTTCCCCTATCTCGATCCATCTAATATTTGAGACAGGTTTTCTCACTGGAACTGGAACTTGCTGACTTGGCTAAACGAAGTGGCCAGTGAAGCTCAGGAATCCTCCCATCTTCATCTCTCTAGTGCTGGGCTTACAGCATTGTCCTCATACACGGACGACAGATGCTTTACTGCTATTTCTGCAGCCCCCATGTGAGTATTTTGAATGTTGAGCTATTATCTGACTACTTTCCAAAAAGACTGCAACACGCCACAATTCTACCAGCATGTCCCTGTTCCCTGAATGAAGCCAAATGCTGTTGAATGGACCAGTATGTTGTACTTGATGTTAGCCAAAAGGCTAAGAAGACATGGACCAGCCTGCTAAATGTGTGCATCCCCCATTCTGTGTGTGTGTGTGTGTGTGTGTGTGTGTGTGTGCCATGTATGCATGTGCATGCACCTGTCTGTCTCTCTGCCCCCTCTCTCTGTGTTTGTGTAATTCTACTCTAAGAGCAGTGCCCTGGGGCCTGGAGAGATGGCTCAGTGGTTAAGAGCACTGACTGCTTTTCCAGAGGTCCTGAGTTCAATTCCCAGCAACCACATGGTGGCTCACAACCATCTGTAATGGGATCCGATGCCCTCTTCTGGTGTGTCTGAAGACAGCTACAGTGTACTCACATACATAAAATAAATCTTAAAAAAAAAAAAAAAAGAAAAGAAAAAAGGAAAAAGAACAGTGTCCCACCTGTGGTAGCATCTGCTGCTTGTGGGAACCTACCCCCAACTCTACCCACAGTCTCACTGTCAATGTTACTGGTTCCCAACAATAGTACCACTCCAGTTTTATATCTTTGTAATCTTAAAATTTCGCTTCTTGAAGAAAAGTAAAGCCTTGGTAATAAACTATGTCAAGGAGATGGGCAGCCAATGCAGACTGAGACTCAATTAATATACTTACCCACAGTAATGTTCAGTTTCATGACTTTAAAGGATTACAAAACACAATGAAATCATTCCACCACAGCCTCGTGAAATCAGTCTCCCAACTCAATGCCCACTGATTGAAAGAGAAGGGTCTAGGTGCTGGATAATGTGATGGGCACTGGGCATTCAGCTCCACTAACCTAGCAGTCATTTTTTAAAATAAACGTCTGTGTGCACACTTGCAGATAGATATGTGCATGTCTGTGTGCACACTTGCAGATAGATATGTGCATGTCTGTGTGCACACTTGCAGATATGTGCATGTCTGTGTGCACACTTGCAGATATGTGCATGTCTGTGTGCACACTTGCAGATATGTGCATGTTTGTGTGCACACTTGCAGATAGATATGTGCATGTCTGTGTGCACACTTGCAGATATGTGCATGTTTGTGTGCACACTTGCAGATAGATATGTGCATGTCTGTGTGCACACTTGCAGATATGTGCATGTTTGTGTGCACACTTGCAGATATGTGCATGTGTGCCAGCTGTCATTCCCTAGGTATTGTCCACTCTGAAGCTAGCACACAGTAGGCATGGCCCTTTTATACTTTGTGCTTCTGAAGATAGCACATAGTAGGCTTTACCTTCTAGATTCTGTACCTCTAAAGCTAGTACACAGTAGGCATGACCCATCTAGACTCTGTGCCACTGAAGCTAGCACACAGCAGGCATTCATCCTGTCCAGCAAATAGAGAGGGAATGTGTGCTTAGCCTCTTCAGGGGTGCTCATGAGCAGTGTCTGAAAGGCTACTCCAGAAGAGCCTGCATGTGCATTCGGGAAACATGATTAGCATGTGAGAGCCTCTGCCTGTGTTGGCTTCGAGACCACGAATATTTTGTTAAGCCAAGAGGAAAGAAACCAGAAAAAAATTAAAGAAAAACCCAAAGCCAGTGCATGGACTCTGGCCTTTGAAATTTCGTCCTCCCTGCTTTGAACAGGCGGCTTACCTGAGTTGCCCTCTCTTCAAACTGGCAGTTAACCTGAAATGCCCTTCTTGCCTCTCTTCTAGAAACTGCTTAGTTCACAGGCCCAGTGCAAACACTCGTCTTTGCCTCAGGCCCTGTGAGCACCAGTCTCTCCTCATGTCCTGCTCATGCTGACACGGAGCACTGGTTTATTCCAGGCTTTGGTGTTCTTGTAACCGCAACCCCTCTCCCCGTAATTGTATGCTGTTTGAGGTTCCAGGCTATGTCTTGCTTTATTTCTGATCCCTGCAGCCTCTGCACTGGGCCAGGGATAACAGACCCCCCTGGGAAAAGACATTTGGTGTCAGAGATAAGACCTTCAGCAGGCCGGGTATAGTGACACACACCTTTAATTCCAGCACTTGGTAGGCAGAAGCAGGCAGATCTCTGTGGGTTCAAGGCCAGCCTGTGTTTTGAGACAGCCAGAGCTACATAGTCTCAAATAAATAAAATGTGAAAGAAGTCCGCCACCAACTTCTTTAATTTTCCTATGCCTCGTTTTCCCCAAACACAAAATTGGAATTATGACCTGCCTAGTCAGAGGTTGCAATGAGAAGTGAAAGACTGTGTATTCACAGCTGAGTTCCAGGGACTGCTTATTACTAACAAGCAGTGAATAACCATTTACATACAAAGAGTAGGGCACAGTGGCACATACCTTTAATTCCAGCACTCAGGTGGCAGAGACAGGTAAATTTCTGAGTTTAAGGCCAGCCTGGTCTACAGAATGAGTTCCATGATAGCCTGGGCTACACAGAGAAACACAGATACCAAGAGTAAACACCATTGACTTTCCCCTTCATTTAACACAGCATCAAATACAGGCTTGTAAATTTGATAGTCAGGAAGCTAAGGCAGGAGGAGCACCAGGAATTTGAAGACTGCCATAAAAGCAAAACTAATTCTTTAATATCAGCATCTTCATAAGCCCACACCCCTGCTTCCATAGTAGCCATAACTTGAGATTGCTGCCTACCGGAAGGATAAGGAGACGCTTGTCTTCTTTTTCTCTCAGTGACCGGCCCCCTTGAGGCCAGCCATGCTGTCGCTGTCCCTAGCAACCTGCCCCACTCTAGAAAATTCCCCCTTTGCTCAGAACGATGTCACTGGAAGGGAGAAGGAATGCTTCAGAGAGGCTCAAGCACCGCCATGTGGTCACAGTTGTCCATTCAAAACGAAAGCCAGTCTCAGCTTGTCCCTTGCATAAAATGACTCAGTGAGGTAAGGGCCCAGCAAAATGACTCAGTGGGTAAAGGGGCTTGTTGCCAAGACTGACCACCCCAAGACTCACACTGTGGGAGGAGAGAACAGACTCCACATGCCCCGCCACATAGAGAATAAATAAACACATAAAATACATGGAAAAGCATGGCCCAGCAACATGCCTTATCATGGTAATAAGCTTCAGACTTTTCTTAAAACCATAACTACAGTCCATATCTGGCCTGCCTCCTTCCTGACTAATCATCCATCCTGCCCTGACTCACCGGGTTCCAGCTGCCTCAGCCACCTGCCTCTTCCTCGAATATTCCAAACGTCTTTGCATCTAGAGCTTGGATCCCTTGCTATTTGCATGCCACAATGACACGATATTCGTCAAACAGTTGCTCCCTGGTGCCCAGATGAGCAATATCCCTCCCTAAAAATGCTCAGGAAATATCTATTATGACTAGAGTACTGCTTAGATATTAATCTGATACCCTCACTGCTAATGTCCTGATGTCCCCTAAGTAAACCCTCCAAACAGGAGGGCTTTTGCCTTGCTCAGGATGTATGTACACGTCTTAGAACACTCCTGGGGTGATGACACTTGTCTGCTATCTTGGTACTCTCATGGTGAAGGTAGGAGGGTCAGGAGTTCAAGGTTATCCTTGGCTATATGGTAAATGGAAGCCAGCCTGTGTGGGGAGACATGACCAAGGCAGCTCTTATAAGAGCGAATCTTTAGTGTGTCTGGCTTACAGTTTAGTCCCACATCATCACAGTGGGAAGCGTGGCACTGTGCAATCAGACACAGTGCTGGGTGAGGCAAGAGTTCTCCATATTGACCCACAGCCAACCAGAAGACTATCATCCACACTGGGCCGAACCTGAGCACAGGACCTCAAAGCCTGCCTATAAGTGATGTACCTCCTCTGACAAGGCCACACCTCCTGGTAGCGCCACTCATTCCCTATGGCCAAGCATTCAAACACATGAATCTATAGGAACCAAACCTATTCAAACCACCATGTTGGGATACATGAGATCCTGACTCTAAACAACAAAAAGTAAATGTATTGTTTTTATAGTTAGGAAGAAGGAATAATGCTAAAATAAAATGAGAAATAATACAATTATCCTCCCTAATCAAGAAGTCAAAGGAAATGAGTCAAACCAAGGACAAGGGTGCAGAAACCCTTTCCCTCAACAAAGGCTTCACAGATAGGCAGCAAGTCACACTGCTTCAAGCTGTGTGTTGTTTATTAAACTAGAGATACGGGTCAGTTAATGATCAGCTACTCATTCACACCCTTAGACTTGTAAATAACAGTCATCTTCCAGGGGCTTCTGGGAAGATTGCTACATGGGCTGGATGCCCTTGGCAAACCCCTCTCCCAACACACAATCTAGGTCAAGGTCATCTTTCCCCCACATCCCCTACCCCAGTTTTTGATCATCCTTTAAGAATTCAGATCAGCCAAGATATGGCCCCGACAACAGACCACTGTGATTTTCAAAAGCCCTGAGCTTTCTCAAAAGGCACCTTGTCTTCGTGTCTCTCTTAATCAATTACAGTCAGTTGAAAGCAATATTTTTATAGATCTCGCCACAGTGAAATGTCACTATGCATTTTCCAACTGAGTTATTAAAAAAGGACCCTGTTGCTTATGGCAAAATGGGAGGTGGAGTAGAAACATCAGGAGGTCAACTCTGAGGCCAACCTGGGGTACCTGCTAACGGTTGAAGAAGAAAAGGATTAATAGAAGCAACTTCTTAGAATCTATTTTAAGTGAGAAAACACTAGATGGTTTTCTATCATTTATGAGGCCCTAGAAATAGAAATGGGCCCAGGAGGCAGAGCGCTGACTTGTTGTTCTGTGCACACTCTGTGAAGAAGGCAGCATGAACACAGTCATCAGCCTTACTTCTCAATGATCTCTGCAGATACAAGGGGCTTCCACTTGGGTCCTGTTATGACAACCATTTGTTACGACCTGGGGCTCCCAGCAGACCAGGCTGTGTGATAAATGACCTCATTCTGTTCTCCAAGAGTCCCAAGCATCCATTACTATGATTATCCTCATTTTATATTATTTATTTTTATTTATTTGTGTGGGCACACAGGTGGGTGTCTGTACAGTTCATATGACAGTATTAGATCTCCTAGAGCCAGACTTACAGACGGTTATGAGTCAGTGTGGGTGCTGGGAACTGAACTTGGGTCAAGTGCTCTTAACTACTGAGTCATCTGTCTAGTCCCATTTATTCCCATTTTACAGATAAAGCAGCCAGTAACATAGTTCAACTATATGCCCATGGTAAAGAGCTGGGAAAGGCAAGGGCTAGTTTAACTAACTTCACCTGACTTCGAACTCCTATTCTTTCACTTTCTTTCTTTTTTTTAGTTATTTGATTTTGAGATGGAACCTTTTATGCTAGCCTCAGACTCTCTGTAGCAGAAGATGACGCTCCTGCCTCTCTGGTCCTTCGATGTCAGGCCTGTACCTTCACATCCCACTGGCATCCCTCTCTACTGTGACTGTGGCACACCACATGTTCTCATCTAAAAACTGAGCTGACGGAGTATCAGGTGGTACAGGCTGGAAAGGGCCCCAAATTCAAGTCCTACTTGGATCACTGTGTAGGTTCCACACTCGATGGCTTTAAAATATGGCTTAGTGACAGAGTGCTTGTCTAGCATTCGTGTGCTGTGTTCAGTACCACAATACCACAAATAAGAATGGCGACAGGTTAAATAAATGCTATTGTTGAGAGATGGGCTGTCGCTCAGTCAGTCGAGCACTTGCCCAGCATACACAAAGCCCCAAGTTTGAGTCCCAGCATGACAAATCCAGGTTAGTGGTGCACACCCACAAACTAGGAATAGAGGCAGGAAGATCAGAAATTCAAGATTAAGAGCTAAATTGATGGTTTAGCCTGAGTTTGGTTGATGGAAGGAGAGGCTCTGGTGCTGAGGTGGGAGAGGGTGGTTAGGAGAGGGAGCATCTTTATGGAAGCAAGGGGAGAGGGAGGGGAGATGGGAGTGGGAAGAAAGGGGATAACATTTGAAATGTAAGTACAGAGAATATCCAATAAAAATGGAAAAAAATTTAAAAATTGTCCTCTGACCTCTACATGTGTGCATAGTACATACACGTGCGAACACACACACACACACACACACACACACACACACACACACACACACACACACACGTCATCTTTGGCTATATAGCATGTTGGAGGCCAGCCTCCCCTGAGACCCTATCTGTAAGTCAGAGCACATAAATATTCTACCCTAAGTACTCTAGCTGGAGTGAAAGGAGGCACTCAACAAAGCCTCATCCACGGCTGCCATCTTTCTATTCTTCAGCTCTTTAGAAAACTCGTTAAACACACATAGAAGTGAAGCAGAACCTTTTTAATGGGCTCTTTCTTTCTTCAGCATGTCTGACATCACAGTACTGCCTGGGCAGTTGTTTGGCCATAGCCCCGGTATTACTAATGTCAACACTTCATTAATAAATGGAGGCTCAGACCTGAGGGATGGTTCTATAAATGCTTGTGAATTGAGAGGATGGTTACATATAAACAAAAACCCCAAAATGCTTGATTAGAGAAAGGAATTAAAATTCCCAAACTTGCCAGAATAGAGAATCTACCAGGGGCCTCTGGTTTCCCGCTTTGATATTTCAGTCGTGGAAGCTTAAAGAGCGGAGGGTTGGTTTGGGGATCTACGCCAAGACACATAAGAAACTCGTTTGGCACTGAAACAAGAAACAAGTCTACGAATCTTGGAGGTTTTGGACAAAAAGAATTAGGGAATCTACAGCCAGGACTCAGAAAAACAAAATTTTTAGGAAGATATGTGGTTTAAAGCGAATTCTTACCTCAGTTTGCCCTATGTGCTCAAATTTGGTCCCAATAAAAAGTCAGGGAAATGAGAAGGAACTGGGTATGTTAGTACACACCCGGGTTCCAACGCTTGGAAGGACAGGCAGAAAAATTCAAGGTCATTCTTGGCTACAAAGAGCTTGAGTCCAGTCTGGGTTATATGAGACCTTGACGGGGGAGGGGGCAGGCAGAGGAAGGTGGGGGAGGGAAAGAGGAGAGAATGCTTTAAGGAACTGATCAATGTTTCAGTTTGCTTTTGGTTTTTGTTTTGAGACAGGGTCTTACTTTGTGGCCCTGGCTGGCCTAGAACTCACAGAGCTATGCCCAATATTGCAGTTTTAACTCAGTCTTACTTTCTGCAGTTGAATGAAAAGGAAGAAAGTAAGTTGCCTCTGCAGATGACAGGAACTACTGAAACACAGCTGTGTCCTGAGAGCTTACCTGAGCTTTGTACGCAAAGCCACATGGTATATAAATTATTATCCCCACTTTCAAAGAGCAAAGCTAGAGGACAGAAACACACCTTGTCACATGGTCATCGAAAGAGCAGAGCCCTAGTCAAACCAGGGGTTCCTTGACTGTGTCGCTTCTACCAAGCACTGTGGAGTTCAGGGACCAACACAGCCACTATCTGCTTATAAAATTACTGACCATCTTTGAAACTGACCCAGGAAGGTTCCTGAAACTATGAAGGCAGTTAGCCTTCATGAAAAATGGATGGAGTCCAGCTAATCTGGGTCTGAATCCTGGTCCTGTCATTTTCATGTGTGTTACCTAGCAAGCCCCCGCCTTCTCATCCACACAAAAGGCATCACAATGCCACACAAGGTTGTAGCAGGGATACCTAAGCGGTGTTTCTGAAGTTTAAGAACATGGCAATCTAACAATACAAGGCAGCCGTGAGTGGTATTATTTTGAGCTTGTAAACCACAGACCTGCAACCTCTAGGTTACCTCAAAGTACCAAAGGGTTCAGAAAGGATGAAGCAGAAGAACAGACCTAGGTCTAAAAGGAGAAAGAAGATGTAAGCATTAGAAGAGGTTGGAAGCATTAGAACACCTATCACAGCAGGAATGAAGACATTTGAACTTGAAATCCAAACACAATATAGCTGAGTTGTTGAATCCATAGTTCCAAAAATGGAGAAAACAACCATAAAGGTGTGTGTGTGTGTGTGTGTGTGTGTGTGTGTGTGTACAAACACACAGGATTGACACAGGTGTGTACACACACACACTTTCTCCCAAGGGAGGGTAGGAAAACAGCATATTTACAATAGTTTAAGTGCATATAACGCAGGGGCTGGTGCAGGAAAAAGCACTGAGCCCAGAGACCCCATCAGAGCCGGTAGCTGCAGGGCCCCAGAGAAAGCAAGAGGGCTTTCTCCAGTCCTGAAGGCTACACCAGGGCATACTGGGAAGCCCCTAGAGTCATAGGAACATCAGTGGCCTTAGACTTTGCAGATAGTCTCCACTGTTTACAGAGTTTCTAGTATTGCGACCAACAAATTAAAAGCAAGTCTTGGATTCATTTAGAGATGTTTGTTGATACAAAAACACCGAGGAGAGAACCTGTGAGTAAAACCACCTCCAAGAGCTGAATCAAACCAAACTGGATCATTGAGTCAAGGGCTAATAAAGTGGGGGATGGGGGGGTTACAGCACTAACCTTGCCCCTGCTTGTTCTTTCACCTCTCCTCTGACCCAGGAGGAGGTGGGAAGATGCTGAGATTTCAGCTATGCCCTGAACCTCAAGACAGAAAGAGCATGCAGACACTCCCCCATCTCTATATGTGGGCGCTTTCCAAGCTGCCCTTGGCTCCTGCGCCCTCAAGCATCCCAACACTCTAGCATCCCTCCTGGGATGCAGAAAGATGGTCCTTGGCAAAAGCAGCTTCCGGCTGCTCCTTAGTCCCGCTCAGCTGGACTCCCAGCTTAGCTGTCTCACGATTTCCAGAGAAGCCTCCGAGTGCAGCCCAGCCCTGGAGGGTCCCCTCTTTTGTTTGTAGGGAGAACACTGTGCTGTTGTGCAACACTGGAAACCCAGCTGCGGGGGCGCTTCCTCAGTCAGCTCGCCGCGTTCCAGTCTGCTCTAGGGGGCCCCAGTTCAGCAAGAGAGTCCCCAACTGTTCCCACACGTTCCCTGCCCAAACACTCACTTGCCAGTCCCTCCGCTCTCCATGCTGTCTCCTCCACCGCCCCATAGCGCCTCAGAGGCTTCTCGGCTTCCAGATGAACAGACAGAGATTGCTTTAACTCCATTGCTGATCCCCGCAGGCAAGTCCAGGGGTCCGTTTCACTCCATCCCTGCTGAAGGCTGCAGGGAGGAAGGCGGCTCAGAACAGCAGTGTTTTAAGGGGCAGGGCGTTGCTGAGGAAGCTGCTCCATCTCTTCAATCTCCAGCACCCGAAAGCGCCCAACTGGTACCCAGGATGGGGGAGGGATGCATAACACATGCGCAATGGAGGCTGGAGGGGGGAGGTTTGGGGGCTGGGTAGGGAGAAAGAGGGACAGATGATAAACTCTCTAGAACAACAAAAACAAAAACAACTAAAATAAAAATCACCCCCAAATGAAGCAAGAATAAGACACCTGCCCACGCTGAAGCCAGTAGATAGGCTTTGTGTAGATGGATCTAGCATTGTGGGTGGCTTGGGATCTGTTAGAGGACTGGTAGGTTTTAAGTGTGATTGGTGAGCCAGAACGTATCTGTAGATGATGATCCTTCTTTGGGGACAAGCTCAAGTGTGGAATGCTGCTTTCGGGTTCTGTGTTGTTTGCATTTATGTGCATGATTTGAATATAAAAGGGAGACAGCAGCCACCGTGTGTGTGTGTGTGTGTGTGTGTGTGTGTGTGTGTGTGTGTGTGTGTGTGTGTGTGCGCGCGTGCGTTCGCGCGCACCTATGTCAATTCTGTGTGTTTGTACGTACAGAAAGAAGAGAAGCAAAATATTTTGTATATATGGCTAACAAAGCTGTTCAGAACACTTATCTTTACAAACCTGGAAAATAATTATAGTGACCAAACATAGCAGCAATAATAATTTTAAAAATGCAGTGTCAGGACTAGAAACAGAGTTCAGTTGGTTCAGCCGTGTCCAGTGGTTCACAACTGCCTGTGACTCCAGCTCCAGGGCATCTAGTCGTTTCGGTCACTGAGGGTCACTTTCACATAAACCTCCCCACATGCTCCTAACCCTGGCAGTTTGGAGATATGGGTAAGTGATGTTATCAGGTATTGATAAAAGTCAATACTACGTTTTGAATTACTGCTAATTCACAGCCCAAGCATGAGGACCCAAGTCTGATCCACAGGACAGAACATGTGTTAAAAGAGCAGGGACAGCAATGTACACTTCTAGTCCCAGGGTAGGAGTGGAGGCGGGAGGAACCCCAGGGCTTGCTCGCCCTAAAATACCTTATACCAACGGCCTACACATGCACACTGTTTTTGGTTTTAATGTAAAGCTAAGGGAATGAGGATGCGGCTCAGTGGGCAGAGTGTTTCCTTGATGTGCACAAAGCTTTTGGTCCTGTCCGCAGCACTACATACGCCAGGTGTGTGATCCTAGCACACAAGAAGAGGCAGGAAGGTCTGAAATTCAAATCCATCCTTGGGTACATAGGGCATTTGTATAGCAGGCCATGTCTCGAATGAATGAATGAGTGAATGAATGAATGAATGAATGAAGTGTAATCAACACCTCTTGATAAAACCCAATACTACTTTTTGAATTACTGCTAAACCCAGAGCACTTCCCACTGCCTCTGTGAAACCTGGCAGTTCACACCCCGCTTCACAGAAGACTTGAAGTGCAGAGATAACACTTACCCATATGAGCCCTTGAATCAGGCTAAACTATCTGAATTCATTCTGCCTCTTACTGATTTCCTTAACTGTGGTTATATTTAAAGAGCCTAAAAAGTATGTATGTGTATGAGCTGGGGAGCATGTGGGGAGGTGCATGTGACCCTCAGTGACCAAACCAACTAGATCCCCGGAGCTGGAGTCACAGGCAGTTGTGAACCACTAGACACGGCTGCTGGAAACCAAACTGGGGTCATCAGCAAAAGCTGTGGATGTTCTTAACTGCTGAGCCATCTCTGCAGTGACTTAACTGTAGTTATGTTTTGTATAAAAACAACCATTTTGAAGGAAAGAACCAACTCCTATAAGTTGCCTCCTGACTTCTACATGGCATGCACTCCCACACACACAAACACACACAGACATACACACACACAAATCCAGTGTATCAAGGAGGTAATTAGAAAAAACACTAAGAAAAAGCTGGTAATGGACTGATACTATGGAAGAGTGCTTTTAGTACTTTACAGTGAAAAGATATTTTGAAGAGGGTGCACTTTGGATTCTAAATTCTGAAACACTTCACCACCCACGGAAGAGACTCCCTACCCAGGATGCTGTAACATCACCTTCTGCTCTCCTCCAGCTTGTAGCCACCATTCTTGCTCTCCCCGAAGAATCCATGTTCTGAGTGTTGCATGGGAAAGGCACCATCACACGTGGACTCCCGTGTCTGCCTGCTTTGGTTTAGTCCACTCTATTTGAGGTTCATTCACACTGAAGCACGTGCTTGTGTGGTTTCCTTATTACTAAATAGTATTTCTTAATATGGCTATGCCACAATTCATTTACCCATTCAACCATTGTTGGACAGTTGAGTGGTCCTGACCTTTTACTCTTCTGACTAGTTCTAGTATGAGCCCTGTCTATAGCTGTGTGTGTGTGTGTGTATGTGTGTGTGTGTGTGTATGTGTGTGTGTGTGTGTGTGTACCTGTCTATTTTCTTTGGGATATGTACCTAAAAGTAGAATTGCCAGACCATCTGGTAATTCTGTGTTTAGCTTTTTGAAAAACTGCCAAAACATTCACTTTTCCACCAGGAATGTGCAACATCTAATCTTTCCATATGCTCAGTAATGTTTAAATTGTTTGTGACCCATCAACAAATGTCTTTTTTGTTTTTTTCATTCCCCTTCCTTCCTTCCTTCCTTCCTTCCTTCCTTCCTTCCTTCCTTTAGCATTTTACCATGTCTCAGGCTGGCTTTGGATTCACTGTGTATCCCAGAAAAATATAGAACTTTTGAGTCTTGCCTCAGTCTCTGTAAGAGACAGGATGTTAGGCCTGTACATCCAGGTCCTGCTGGCTCTTGACAGTGGATAACATTAAATGTACATTGTGATCTCAATCCTGTTATTTCATATATGAGTAGTGTACACATTAAATGGCATTTTTTGTTTATTTTTTTTTTCTTGAGACAGGGTCTTTGTAGCTTAGCTGACCTCAAAGTTGCTAGGTGATGACCTTGAACTTGAGGAGGTTCCTTGCCTCCTGAGTGCTGGAATAATGGGTGTGTGTCACCTAAAAATGTCACTGCCCACATCACCAGGAAAATAAATGACAAGCAGGGAAACATTGATAATGGTTACCTATCAATGTCATGATGACAAATATTTTGTTTGTATTCTCATATGTTCCTATAAGATAATATGTATTACTTTTATAATCAGAAACTGAATTTGTTTGTTCTTTTTGTTAGTGTGATTTGTTCTATGACATTTTATACATGCATAAAATGCATTCTGGATACCCTGGCCACCCCTGGCCACCCCAACCCCTCGAATAAGTCCTTCTCCTTATTTATGTCATTCCGTCTGTCCTGTAACAGATCCACGGAGTCTAACGAAGGCTGTGTGGCCACGAGCTTGGTGCCGTGAGTTGGAGCTCGGTGGCTCACCAACACATACACCACAGAAGACAGCAGTGAAGGCAGCATGAAGGAATAAGGCCCCGTGGGCCCCTCATCCATGATGTGGACAAGGACAATCTTTTTTTTTTCAAGTTGGATAAGGCTGTGCTTTATTCCACGCATAATTACAAATCGGTGCTAAGTGAAAATGTACAGAGCCTAGGTTCAAGCCACACAGAGAAAGGGCTGGACGATCCCATGAACCCTTCTGCTAATGTCCATCCCACTGCCGCGAACAGGACTGTTTCCATTTCTTAACAATTTGCACAGCACTTACTTGCCAAAGTGCTGTCCATTCATTGTCTCAGTTTATCCTCACTACAACCCTGTGAGGTAGGTGGGGCAATTTGCACTATCCCCATTTTGCAGATGGGAACACTGAGGCACAGAGCAGCTTTACTAGTTAGTAAAAGCATAGGGAATACAAACCAGATCACCTAACTCCCCGATCTTTTTTCCTTTTTACACTATGTCACTCTACGTGACCACAGAGCAGACTAAAGTGAGCAGTAAGCCACAGCTTTGGATCGGGCTGTGTCTGCGAGCAGGTGAGGATAAAGCTACAAAAGCGAGGCTGAAAGATTGGCAACCCTCCGATACATGACTGGTCTGAACAGCTCAGCACCAAGCTTCCGGTGTATTAGCTTTGGTTGAAGCAAATACAGATATCTCTGCACAGCTTCAGATGAACTTTGACCAACTCTTGGGAACTCAAACGTCCAGTCAGACAGATTTTCTTTGGATATTGCAACTGAAGCCAGCCTTCCAAATGAGCTTCCTACAGAGAAATTCACATGGTACCCCTAAGATGGACCCTGGCCCTTCTGATCCTCCTGGCTTCAAAGACTCACCCAATAGCTGGTGTATTTCCCATGGCAGGAAATGAATGAGCAGAGGTATAAACAGGAGGCTGGCCTTGGTCAAACTGATAAGAGTTGTCATCATGACACCAGAGTCACCCTCTGGTGACATGACCAAGATGCTGTCAGGCCCAGTTCCTTTCTGGCCTGTACTTGGATAGCAGCATAGCTTCAAAAGACAATTTTAGAGAATAAAATATTAAACATATAGTTTTATCTTGAGTGGAATACAATTTAATCATCACACAGTCCCAAAGGACCAAATATATAGTTTTTAAAAAGTAAATACTTACATATAAAAAGCTGAGTACTAAAAAGGCAGGGCAATAGAGAAGAAAAGTGGGGAAGAAGAAAGAGAACAAGGGAAAAGGACCATATATTTTGAGGTACCCTCTATTTGACAGCAAGGCTGAACACTTTGATAAAACAAACAAACAAATCCCAAAAACAAAAAACAAAAATCACAGGTTCTGTTTTCTTTTTCATTTCACTAAATGGCTTTTTTTTTCTCATTATATCCTAAACTACCCCTTAACCAAGCACATTTGAGCTAATGTATAATACAGCTGAGGCCCTCGGCACTCCCAGTCAGTATTTCTGGCTTTGACACCTACCGTGGACTGAGCAAGCTGCCAATGGCCTCTCATCAGCTGAGGAGTTTCCCATTCTCTGTTCTCCGGGGTTCATTGAGCCCCTCCCTCCACAGTCCGTATTCAAACATGGTCACAACAACAGGAAGAGAGCTGAGGTAGGATACACACGGCAGGGGAGCAGAAGAGGCAGAGACAGACCGCCTTTTGCCTGCATGTACCATCACACAGTTTCTCCTCAAAAGGCCAAACACGAGTCGGGGCATTCATTTGACAAGTGTGCACACGCAGGCCAAAGACCCTTTGGTAGCAACTTAGAGATAGGAAGTTTTGACTGTAAGGTTGGGCTGGACAGGGTAACCTGATAGGCCCCATGGGGGAGGGGTAGAGAAAAGGGGAAATGAAAAAAGGAAGGAAGATAGGTCCGTATATCACATTCTTGGTGGATTTGGTGAAATCCTACCAACATCATGGGGAAATTTCCTTTTTGTCCTCCCCTTTATCTCTATAACTTTGCCCAGATGCAGAAGCTTAGGAAAGAGAATGTAGCAGGCATAGGTACAGGGAGTAGCTTGAAACTGTGAATACACATTTTTCCAAGAGCTTCTCTCCTTGGAACAAATGGCTGAACGTGAAGCAAAGCCCAGCAACAGAAGGACAATCTTTTGAAGGGTGGCTTATTATATTATTATATTATTATATTATTATATTAGTGTGTGTGCACGCACACACACACACACACACACACACACACACACACGCACGCGCACACACACACACACACACACACACACACACACACACGTACTTACATAAAACCAGAGGACATTTTGCAGGAATTGGTTCTCACCATCCATTGCTTCTATCATACCTGTGATCCAAATTAGGTCTTCAGTCTTGGGCAAGGACATTTGCCCATTAAGCCATCTTGCCAGCCCAAAAAAGCCCGCCTTGTGTAGACCATGTTCAAGTCACCACAGCTGCTATGAGATGGTTCCAGTGGACTTGTTATGGTCAAACGGTAGCATTCCTTACAGTTTTCCCTGGTTTTAGGGAACTTACATTTCTTCCCTTTCTTCCCTGATGTTCCTTGAGTTTAGAGGAGATAGCGACGTGACAAGTGACAGTTCAGTCCTAAACTCTGCTTTGTTTTTAGAGAGGGTCTACTATGTTCGATTGGCCTCAACATCACTGTATCTAACAATGACCTTGAACTTGTGCCTCTACCTGTTCAGCCCTAGGCTCACAGACATGTACCACTGAAGAACCCCAGGGACTTTCACCAGCCATACACCCATTGCTTCAGGTCAAGACTAGGCTGGGTTCCAGCTTCTTGCCTTGGGTCAAGGCTATGCCAAGTTTCATTCTCCACCCATAGTTCTTGGGAAGAGCAGGAACATTCTTGAAAATTTACAGACTGTATTGACTGATAGTCACCTGACCCTCTGGTCCCAGATAGAGTTAGAATGCATGTCATATGCTTGCTAGCCAATAGACTCAAAGGTCAATATACTTAGCATGGAAGTTTAAATTGTAACCTTGCTTATTTAACCTGTTGTCTTAGTCAGGGTTTCTATTCCTGCACAAAACATCATGACCAAGAAGCAAGTTGGGGAGGAAAGGGTTTATTCAGCTTACACTTCCACATTGCTGTTCATCACCAAAAGAAGTCAGGACTGAAACTCATGGAGGTCAGGAAGCAGGAGCTGATGCAGAGGCCATGGAGGGATGTCACTTACTGGCTTGTTTCCCCTGGCTTGCTCAGCCTGCTTTCTTATAGAACCCAGGTCTACCAGCCCAGGGATGGCTCCACCCACAATGGGCTGGGCCCTCCCCCCTTGATCACTAGTTGAGAAAATGCCTTACAGCTGGATCTCATAGAGGCATTTTCTCAACTGAGGCTCCTTTCTTTGTGATAACTTCATCTTGTGTCAAGTTGACACAAAACCAGCCAGTACACCTGTACCTCCCAAAATTATAAAAACTGCTTGTTATCAACATTCCAGGTCACCTTCTAGTGACTTGCCATGAGGGGCTGATTGAGGGTTGACCCCAATGCGCCGAATAATAAGTCTCTTGCGTTTGTATCAAACTCCATTCTTGTGTCTCACCTTGGGGGGGGGGGTGGTCTCCTGGTAGTTAAGATTCACTTAAGTCTTACATTTGGTGCATTGGCTGGGAAGCCAGACTCCTCTATGAGGTCCCGAGGAACGGTGGTCAGAGGAACAGCTTGAGTTTGATGTCAGGTACCACTTGTCTGTATCTGTGTTGTCTGTCTTGCTTTCAGTTTGCGTCTGTTAGGCTTAGACAGCCTCTGGTCTGGTACAGTCAAATTGTGGCTGGCAGATGTGCCTTAAGTTCATGACTGCAGGGAGACTGGAGGATGCTTCAGGCCCCCCTTTTGGAACCTGTTAAGACTTGATACCAGTGGGAGCTGGCTGAGTCACCTGATTACCTGGTTTTTGTGCTTGTGGCAGGGTCAAAATGTCTATGTGTTTGATTGTCTTAATCTGTGTTCTTGGACTTGGACTGATGTTATTTTTGAACATGGGAGAGACTGAATCTACCCTGTTAAACATCCTAGTTAACCACTGGAGGGGAGTTAGGAAAAGAGGAGAAAACTTGTCAGTACTAGTAAAGAAGGGCAGGTTAGTTTCTCTCTGTTCCTCCATATGGCCCACCTTTGGAGTAGGGTAGCCACCCATAAGGACCTTTTATTTGCAGGTGATTGAAGCAGTAAAGGAAAGAGCCTTTAGGCCAAGATCCCTCGGGCACCCAGACCAAATGCCCTGTATAGTTACCTGGAAGAATCTAGTGGAGGATGCCCCACCCCCTTGGAAAAAGACTTTTTTGTCTCTGATACTCTTGCAGGCCTGGCCATGAAGGAGAAGAACCCCATAGAGACCAATGTGTCTGTAAAGAACATCCTCCAGGACCTTCCACAGCGGATCTGATACAGATCAGCGGATCTGATCCCTTTACCCTTCCTTCCTCGGCCCCAGCAAGGGGGGAGGTTGGGGAGGGGACCCTCAGAACCGGGACTGGCCATGGGGACCCAGAGCAAAAGGGCCACTCCACCTGATATAACAGTGGCCCTCCTCCTCTGAGTCTACAAGCCCATAGATGAGGATTGCAATCAGGCAATATTGGCCTTTCTTTTCAGCCGAATTGTACAACTGGAAGGCCCAACACCCACTCCTCCCCTTTTTTGATAACTCTGGGGACTGATTAATCTCAGACTGTTTTATTTACATCAGCCCACTTGGGATGATACCTGACAACTCATGAGAGCTCATCACAGCCAAAGAAAGAGAGGATAATTCAGGAAGCTAGAAAGAATGTTCCCGCAGACACAGGGGCACCATCAATTGACCAGGCTGCCATCAACAGCGCATTTCACCGATTAGACCTGGCTGGGACTTTAATGCGGTCAAAGGCAAGGACCACTTAAAGGTCAACCACAAGACTCCATTGGCAGGTCTCAAGGGGGCCGCAGGATGACCCACCAATTTGACCAAGGTACGTGAGGTTAAGCAGGGACCAAACAAGTCGCCCTCAGACTTTCTAGAGCCGCTCATGGAGACATTCCGCCAATATACACCCTATGACTCCAGCATCAGCAAGGAGCACAAAGCCACTCTGACTGTGGCTTTTATAGACCAGGCTAGTAGAGATATCAGGAAAAAACGTCAAAGACTACAGGGACTACAAGATAAGTCATAGAGGGATTTAGTGTAGGTTGCTGAGAAAGTCTACCATAACAGGGAGACAGAGGAGGAGAAGGAGCAGAGAAAGAAGAAGAAAGGGGGGTGAAAAAAGAAAAGTGACAGGAAAGGAATTTACAGAGAATTCTGGCTACAGTAGTTAAGGAAAGCAGAAAAGAGAAACTCCAACGAAAGAGAGACAGAAAGCCCTTGAAAAGGACCAGTGCGCATATTGTAAGGAGAGGGACCACTGGGCCTGAGAGTTTCCCAACAAATGGAGGCCAGGGCAGCAAATCTCAGGCCTTGGGGAAAGCGCTCCCAAATGGTGGAAATGTTAGCACTGGGGGAAGACAGCAACCAGGGAGGATGGGGTTTGGACTCCCAGAGCTCAGGGCAACTCTGAGAGAAAATGCACTCAATTCTTAATGGACACAGGGGCTCAACACTTGATCCTCTTCCAAGCTGGTGGCCTCATTTCCAAGAAAAATCTTGGGTCCGAGGGGCCACTGGGACTAAACAATATTCATGGACTATCTGAGGAATTGTGGACCTGGCATGGGCCAGGTATCCCACTCATTCATGGTCATCCCTGACTGTCCCTACCCTCTGTTAGGGCAAGACTTGCTCTCCAAGATGGGGGTTCAGATCTACTTCCTTCCTGAGGGCCCTCAATTGAGGGGGTCTCCTGGAGAATCTATCCAGGTCCTTACTATTAGACTGGAAGGCAAATACAAATTGTTTGTGACCAACACCCAAAAGGCAGAGAATATTGCTTGGTGACTAGAAAAGTTTCTTCTTGTTTGAGCTGAGACAGTGTGCCAGTACCAGATGTAGGAGGAGTCATGAGAAGAAATTAAGCCACACATCTCCAGGCTCCGCCGAGACTACCTGGTTTACAGACAGGAGCAGTTTTCTCCACAAAGGTCAGAGATTAGCATACTGCTGCAAGTGTCTCAAATGTCACCTCCACCTTCTTGGCACAGAAAGTAGAGCTAATTTCCCTAACTTTGAAACTTGGGGTTGGCAAGAAAACTAACATCTACACGGATAGCAGGTATGCCTCTTCCACAGGCCTACACACCAAGAGAGAGGACTGCTCACATCACGGAGGGGGGGGGGTTAAAAAAAAAACAAACAATAAATCTTAAATCTCTTGGATGTCCTGATGAAGCCAGCAGCTGTGGGTATTATTCATTGCCCAGGACATCAGAAGGGAAGAGACTCAGTAGCCCCAGGCAACTACCAGACAGATGGAGTGGCTGGAGAAGTGGCTATGCAGGAGCCTATCCTGGTTATGGGCCTGCAAGAGACACCCACTGGGAAATGGGATTAGACTAAGGGATGGCCTCACTTAGAATATACAGCAGAAGAAAATGCTCCAATTGCTACCAACCCCACCCCACCAACTACTACCTAGAGGAGGAAAGACAATGGTACACTCAAGAGGGGAAAATATACTCCCCAGAGAACAAGCAAAAAACTCACTTGGCCAAATGCACAAATAGACTCATTTAGTGGATTAGAAGGTCATCCAAGCAGTCAGGGGATCTAGGATATATGTAACGGACCTTAGGTTTTAGCCAGAGAGTCAGTAGAACAGTGCGATGTATGTCAGCAAGTAAATGTGTACACAGCCGAGAGCAAACAGGGCAAGAGACCTAAGGGAGAATGACCTGGAGCATGTTGGAAAAAATATGGTTACAAACACCTCCTAGTGTGTGTAGATACTCTCTCTGGATGGGTTGAGGTTTCTCCACTAAACAAGAAACAACTACTGTGGGAGCCAAGAAGATATTAAAAGAAATTTTCCTGGGGTTTGGAGTGCCCAAGGTAATTGGATCAGACAGTAGTCCTGTTTTCATTTCTAATAAGTCAGGGATTGACAAAGATACTGGGGACTAATTGGAAGTTCCACTGTGTGTACCTTCCCCAGAGCTCAGGATAGGTAGAGAGAATTAACAAAACCCTAAAATAGACTTTAACTACATTGACCTTGGAGACTGGTGCTGCCTGGGTGGTGTTCCTTCCCTTGGTCCTGTTCCAAGCCTGGAAAACCCCCTATAATTTTAACCTGACCCTTTTAAAGATCCTGTTTGGTACCCCAGCTTCCTGCTGTCCACTGGGCCCTGCCCGAGGTGTCCCAACTCACTAATGGGAAACTCTTTTTGAGGCTACAAGCCTTTCAGTTAATATAAGATTTGACCCAAACTCTCTGCCTAATATGCTCCAGGAACACCAGAAACTCCTCACTGTTTCCAGACTGGTGACTGGATCTACGTCCAGAGGCATAGGGCATATTCACTGCAAGCCTGGCAGAAGGGACCCTTCCTGGTGCTGTTAACCACTCCTACAGCCCTCAAGGTAGATGGTATTGCAGCCCAGGCGTACTCATCCCATGTGAAGCCTGCACACACCCTCTTCCTTGGGACCGGTACTGCCCCCATGAGCCTGTCCATCAAACCTGGATGGTGGTTTCTACTGGAACTAGACGTAAGGTCACTTCTCTGATGGCCTCCAAACCCCTCAACACCTGGTGGCCCAGCTTCACTTTTGACCTGTGCCAGCTGGTGGCAGGACTTGACTTGTGGGACATCCCCACCCATGATGGGAGCTCTGGCGGAAGCAAATTTCGTGTGGAAGATAAAGGGCTCTGGCCGGGGGTGACAATAAGATGTGCATTCCCTGCATGAGGCATCATCTGTGGGAGACCCCCATTTACATTTGCCCTTGAGATGGAGGAAGCCAGGGAGAAATTGGTCTTTTCATTGTGTCCTGGGTTTCTTGAATGTGTTGAGTTAGGACCTTTGTGAATTTTTCATCTTCTTTGACTGTTGTGTCAATGTTTTCTATGGTATCTTCTGCCCCTGAGATTCTCCCTTCTATCTCTTGTATTCTGTTGGTGATGCTTGTGTCTATGACTCCTGATCTCTTTTCTAGATTTTCCATCTCCAGGGTCGTCTCCCTTTGTGCTTTCTTTATTGTTTCTATTTTCCATTTTTAGTTCCTGGATGGTTTTGTTCAATTCCTTCACCTCTTTGGTTGTGTTTTCCTGTGATTCTTTAAGGGATTTTTGTGGGCTTCTAACTGCTTACCTGTGTTCTCCTGAATTTCTTTAAGGAAATTATTTATGTCCTTCTTAAAGTCCTCTATCATTATCATGTCATGTATTTTAAATTTAGATCTTGCTTTTCTGGTGTGTTGGGGTATACAGGACTTGCTGGGGTGGAAGAACCGGGTTCTGATGATACCACATAGCCTTGGTTTCTGTTGTGTATGTTCTTGTGTTTACCTCTTGCATCTGGTTATCTCTGGTGTTAGTTAGTCTTGCTGTTTCTGACTGGAACCTGTTCCTCCTGTAAGCCTGTGATCTTAGGTGTGTCAGCACTCCTGGGAGACCAGCTCTCTGGGTAGGATTTGGGTATGGAAAGCTGTGCCACAGGGTTAACTCTGGGGTGCAGACGGAGACTCAAAGGCTTGAACTCCTTTTCTAAGTTCCCCTCTGTCTCTGTTTCTCTGTGTCTGTCCCTCAGTGTATTTCTGTCTATCTCTTTGTGTGTTTCTGTCTGTCTGTTTCTCTGCCTCTCTCTCTCTCTCTCTCTCTCTCTCTCTCTCTCTCTCTCTCTCTCTCTCTCTCATTCAAAATAAAAACCTTCCCTTTAACCATACCATAGAGTGGTCATGTGGTCCATTGTAATTTTTGAGACCAGCTCTCATATATCCCAGGCTTTTGATTAATACTCTATGCAGCTAAGGATGATCCTCCTGCCTCCAACTTCCAAGTGCTGAGATTACAGGTGGGAACCACCATACTTGGCTATCTTCCCATTTTATGATATTTCACAAATTCAGAGTTGGCAGAGTTTTGGCTAGTGAGAATCATTCTTGGGGTCCTAACAGAGCAGGCCTGACCACAATAGATAATCCAGTGGTGGTGAGGGCAGAGAAGGGATTTACGCACCAAATGTAAATTTGTTTTTAAGGCACTGACAGAAACTTTAAGATTATATAGGAGAAGGTGAAAAGTGGTGATCTATGGACTGCTGAAATAGCTCAGTAAGTAACCATGCTTGATGCCAAACCTGACAATCTGACTTCAATTCCTGGAACAAACAGTGGGGGGGGGGGGGGAACAACCCTCAGAAATTATTTTCTAAACACTGCATGTAGTTAGCACACACACACACACACACACACACACAATGTTTTTTTAAAGGTTTTAATATAAAATTCTCTAAACCTTCAAACCCTTTGTATATCATAAAAGTATCCTGAAAACTTAGTTTGCACTAATGTAAAATATCACAGAACTTTCCTTCATTTTAAACCTAAAAAAGGGATGTAGTAGAGAAAATAGAAGCATCCACACTTAGGTCATTGTTGAATAAGCAATCACTGTTTTCTTCCCTTTTTTGTTTTTCCTGTTCATTTTTCCTGGATCCTGAGAGCTTCCTTCCCAGTAGCAGCTGACATTACAGAGCAACCAGAACAGCACACACTGATCCTCACACCTTTTCCTGCTTCACACCAAAACAAACATGTATGTGTTTCATACCCACCTCCCTCCGTCTACAGAAGGAAAGAGTTACAATCCTGGCCTCCTTCAGTCAGTCTAAATGGAGTCTCCTTGTTTGAAAAGGCTTATTCTCCAAAAGTAATGTATTCGGGAATGCTTGCTTTCCATCAGACCAGGACATATGCTGCTCCTGAGTTGCTATGGCTCCAGACACACATTCATATTGAGGGTAAATATTTGCTGTGAATGAAGGACAGTTGATCACTGCTGAGCTGTAAACTGTCTCCGCTCTTAACGGAGTACTCCAATATCCATGCTACAAGATGTAAACGACAGAGGCCACAGTTCCAGTTCTGCATACATCTGGCTAAAAATCAAAATGGAACCACTTGTGATAAAAAGCAGACACATCTTCCAGCTGAAGCGAGACTGATCTTCCTGGGAATAAGGACTGGAGAGATCCACTAACATGAAAGTGGAGGTCTCTGGTCCTAACCCTAACACAAAAGGAGTCTGACATAACTAATCCTTTATTTTCTTATTATTTTGTCTTCCCACTTCACAATGCAAAGTTGGTTGAAAATGCCAGCCCAGGGCTGAGTATACACCATCCTGTGTCCTACCCCAGCACTACATAAACTGTCCAAGGAGGAGCACTTAGAGAGGGAGGCTGGAAGATCACAAGTTCAGTGGCAACATGGCCAGATCTTGGCCAGCTAGGGATACATGAGACCCTGTTTCAATAAAAATGAAAAATAAAAAAAACTAACAAAACAGCAATCTGACTGGGCATTTTACTGTGTGCATGCAGTAATTCCAGCATGGGGAAATGCAGGCAGGAAGATAAAGTTTAAGGCCAACTTCTGCTAAGTAGTAAGTTCAAGTCCAGCCAAGGCCACCCCTGCTAAGCAGCAATACTTTGTCTCAAAAAAAAAAAAAAGCATAACATATAATAAAATGAACAATCCTTTTTCCTTTTCTTTCCTTCAAAATCTCCCCTGTCTAAAAACAACCTTCTCTGCTTGGCCCATCAGAGCACTTAATTTTATAAAGAGAAGGATTGCCCACCCAATTCTAGAATTGAAATGAAAGCTAATTTATGTGGTTCAACTAAATTGTTGTGTTCTTATCCTTTTATAATACCTAACATAAAATTTGCCAATTTGACCACTTAATACATGCCTGTGTAGAGAACATCCAGGGTCTAGAAAAATATAAACGAGGTTTGAAAAGTCTAACCTGACCACAAACTCTGTAAAGAAAGAACAAATATCACAAGCAAACGTCTACATGTCCACTTTACTCCTGGAACCTACCACAGTGGTAGCTTCCTCTATTACTCTCTACCTATTCCTTTGAGGCAGTATCTCTCCTTGGGCATGTGCTTTTTTGTTTTCTCAGATAAGCTAAAACAATTTTAAAAAAAAGGCCAACCATCCTTTTATCTCTGTTCCCTTGGTACTTAGTTTATAGGCATTTGTGGGGTTGCTGGCCACTGGGATCTAAACCCAATGATTGCAGAATAATCACTGTTAACCTAACACTTAGAAGGACAAGGCACATGGATTATGAATTCAGCACCAGCCTGGGCTATAGTAAGGTCTCGTATTGTGTCAAAACAAAAATATCAAAAATGCCAAAATCAAAAACTACTGCAGCAGAAGATGGGTGCCCTTCCCATCTTCCATAGGGTCTTCCATAGGGTCTTCTATAGGGTCTTCTATAGGGTCTTCACTCCCAGGGTCCTTGGCTCTCATTCTACCTCTTTCCTCTTCAACACTGTCCCTAATGGAGAGTCAGCCACAGCACAGTGACCACCCTATTTGAGAATGAAAAAGACCAAGTCTTTGTTTTCATCGCTCAGCTGGACCTAGCTCTGCGATGGTTCATGCGGCCATAGTTCCCTTTGTTCGTCCTCCTCATTATTTTCTTCATTACTCAATTCTGAATAAAAAACAACCATTTTTCTCTTTACTCATATACTCAGCTCAGAACTCTTCTGCTTGCATATCTGCTCTCAAAGAAATCAAGTGAGCAGGGGATAACTTCCTTTTGCTTTAGTGGGACTTGTTTCAATTTTCTAATTTACAACCCTTAAGCAGAAAATATCCAAAGAACAAGATGAGAATGTTTCCAAAACCTGAAACCTGAGATGACCTTGTAACATTATCTGTACCAGCCTTGTTCACTCATCTTAATCAGAGTTTTATTGCTGTGGACTCTTAAAACGCACAGTTTAATTGGGGCTGGCTTACAGTTCAGAGGTTTGGTCCATTATCACATGGCAGGAAGCATGGCAGCAAAGGCAGCTCTCTCCCCACCCCCTGTATATATGCACATATATACCATTAAGCAATGAAAAAAATTGTATCTCAGTTTTCAATAAAGACCATTAGAAGAGAAGATTATGGGATGTAAATGTCATCATCCTTCCATTTTTCCAGAGTAAACATATCATCAATAGCACAAAACAGCCAACCACTTGCCACATTTCATTCAGATCCATGTCTTTTTCATATGTACTAAGTCATACAGTTTAAATTTTTTTAAGACACACACTCTTCAGAGGTCACTTAGGCTGTTAGCCACCTCCAGTCCTGATTGTAAGAATCTAGGGGAGCCAGATGTGGCCTCAGTCACACAGTTAATGCAAAGGTTGCCAGGCTTCTGGGCAGAAAACGGGTTATATACATCTCTTCCTTTAAAGAAACAACCCTGAATGTTTAACATTCCTGGTTCCCCTGGTGCTTGTCTGTGAGCACAAGGTCCTTGTGCTCTCTATAAGTTATGATTCTTCTGTGTATTTGGCTAGCTGCTGCTGCGAAGACTCGAAGTAAGTCTTAACTACCAGAGACCCCCCAAGTGAGACAGGAGAGTGGAATTCAATGCAAACACAAGAGGGTTATTTTCTGGCATATCAGGGTCGACTCAATCAGCCCCTCATGGTGACTAGAAGGCAACCCTGAATGCCTATGACAAGCAGTTTTTATACTTTTTAGGGGAACAGGTTACATCATCAAGGTTACAGTTTAAACTTATTGGCTAAGCATATTGACCTTTGAATCTATTGGCTAGCAAGCATATGACAGGCATTCGGACTCTGTCTGGGACCATAGGGCCAGGTGATTACCCGTCAGTACACTCTGTGAAGGTTCCTGAGAACTATGGATGGAGAATGGAACGTGGCCTAACCTTGACCTGGGGCAGTGGGTGTAAGGCTGGTGAAAGCCTCTAGGGTCCTTTACTGCTCAGGACTCTTCATGTTTACCTCTAAACTCTAAGGCTATTATCTTTAAGTTTCAGATTTTTATTTTCATTTATAGGCTGCTGACTATATTAAGAGAAAAAAATGTCAAAAGTGTTGGTCAGATTTATGACAATTTAGTCCCTTTGGATTCTAAGACATGCAAGTGAATTCTGACACTTGGAAAAGAGGCAGATGTATCTATGCTACATAGTTTCAAGGGCAGCCTGGGCTACATGTAAGCCTGCCTTATAAAAATAGTTTAGGCACAGAAACCCTTTAGCTTTTTAATTCTCAGAACATGAACCTAATTGCAAATAAAAGCTGCCTCCCGGATATGTTAAGTATGTATTAAGACATAATGTGTTTTGGCAAACACAGTAGAAATGTACATAGTATTCCATTGAGCTAAAAGTAAATTGCCCATGTAGGGAAAAAAAAAATAGTTTTTTTTTTCATAGCTCCAAATGAATCCTGAAGGATGATGAATTTTAGATGAAAAATAGTAATCAAAGCAGCTAGAAAGGCAGATGACTTATGAGTTGTGCCTTCTATATTTCTATAGAAGAGACTCGTTTTGGTTCAGTATAGTCACATAGTTAATGTGAAGGCCCTATTTAGATACACTCCAAAGGAAGAAGTTAATTTTAACTCTAGGCTTTAATGTAAAGGAAATGGAATTTCCTCTACTCTAAATCATTAAAATAAAAGTAACAATTGTTGGTAAAGCAATAGAATGTGAATGTGTTTTCTTCTTTATACCGTAACCATAACTTTTAGTAATTGTAATTTCTTAGTCTCAGTTTGTAAGAATTGGTCTAGAACTATGAAGAACGGGCTGGCCTTAAATTCAAGAGATCTTACTGGGACACCTGACCTCTTTCTCAGAGATTTTTTAATTTATTTTTATTTTATGTCTATGTGTGTGCTGAGTATATGTCTAGTGTGGTTGTAAGCTGCCTGTGGGAGCTGGGAACTGAGCGCACCACCATAGTCGGTCAGAGCAGCACCAGCTCAAGACCATTGAGCCATCTCTCCAGCCCCTCCTTTTCTTTTCTCTTCTAAATTGGCTTTTGTTTTGTTTTTGTTTTGCCTTTTAGACAGGGACTCTGGTAGCCTGAGCGAGCCTTGAATAACCGAGGATGACCTTGAACTCCAAGTCACCCTGCCTGTGTCCCCCTGCTGTTATGACAAGGGTAAGTCACCAGTCATCTTTGGCTAAGCATCTCTAACTTCCTTTAGTCATTAAATGATTTCTTCTTCGAACTTTTCCAAAAGTATACAAACCCCTAACTGACAAACTGCATTGATTCTGCTGTAGGTAGATATTCCTCTCGAAATCACCCACTAAACAGATACTTTTTAAAAAATACAGAAATACTTTGCAAACAAGCTTTCAAAGAAAGTCATAAAACCCTTTCCCAAAGAACAGTCAGGAGGTAACCACAATAGGGACATATTTTATCTAAGGATAAGCCACCAGTGCTGGGCAGCCCTATCTTGTCCTTTGGTTAGACATCCTTGACATAGAAACGAGAGACCTTTCTCCACCTAGCACAAGCCAATCTAACGCTGACCCATGTGACCTCCCTAGCACCCACCAATGAAATTTTAGACTACCTAACCCACTTCCAAATATAGAACATAGTAGCCAATGAAAATTGTACTAATGTCACCTCTTTGTCCCCTGCCAATCACATTAGAGATTACCTAATTCCTCTAAACAATTTCCCCCAGTCCTGCAGAAAAAGGCGCCTGCCAGCTGAGTTCCCCCATTGTTACCATTCTGATGAGTAGCTGACCCCTGCACGCTGGTCATTTCTGCAGAATAAATGCTCTTTGTCTTTGCACAGTATTTGACTTTGGGTCTTCCTTCAGCCATTTTCAGATCTTTACACTATCTGTCTCGGCCTGGATTTTATTGCTGAGAAAAGACACCACGACCAAGAAAGACAACCTTTAGAAAGTACATTTAATTCTGGCTGGCTTACAGTTTCATAGGTTCAGTCCATTATCGTCAAGGCGGGAAACATGGCAGCATCCAGGCAGACAGGATGCTGGAGAAGGAGCTGGGGGTTCTACATCTTGATCTGAAGGCAGGCAGAAGGGAATTCTTTTCAGAGGCAACGAGGAAGAGAGTCTCTCCTCACAGGGCAGAGCTTGAGAACAGAACTTCAAAGCCCACCCCCACAGCGACACACTTCCTTTAACAAGTCACACCTCCTAATAGTGCCACTCCCTGGGCCAAGCATAAGCAAACCATCACACAATCTCTCCATGTGGTTCCAACTTCATGCTTCCAGCTCCATCCATCTCCCTTCTTCTTTCTTCCTCCCTTTTGCCTCCTTTTAAATCCCCCAGCATCTGCCCAGGTCTCCTGCATCTCTGATTGTGTGTCTGCCTGCACAGAAGTTGTGCCCCATACTTACTGCCCCAGCTCCCAGCCCTCAGCTCTTTATTATACAAAAAGCCACATTCCAGTCTGAACCAATCAGCAGCAGGACAACGCCCAAACAATCTCTTAGGGTTGTCCTTTGGCTTTTGAGGGCTGCATAACCTTCACTGTGGCAGCTGGCTTTCTACTATGATAATCTCTCAGAATTATCTTTTTGGGCAGGTGAGAAGGACAAACAATTACACCGGCCATAAAAATGACAATACCCAAATCCTGCCAGCAAGTAGCACAAGGCACAGCAATTAACAAGTGGAAAACTTCTTACCATCCCGACACTTTCTATCACATTCCACAACTTAGACCCTTAAAAGGTACATGCTTATAATTTATACAAACATATTACAAACAACATAAATTAATTGCTTAGAAATTTAAGTATGAATTATAAAATTGGCCTTATACAATCACAAGATAAACTCAGAATTCAGTGTTTCACATCTCGGCTGTCATGTATGCATGTTTGTAGGTAGAATTCAGTGTTTCACATCTCGGCTGTCATGTATCCATGTTTGCATGTAGAATTCAGTGTTTCACATCTCGGCTGTCATGTATCCATGTTTGCATGTAGAATTCAGTGTTTCACATCTCGGCTGTCACGTATCCATGTTTGCATGTAGAATTCAGTGTTTCACATCTCGGCTGTCACGTATCCATGTTTGCATGTAGAATTCAGTGTTTCACATCTCGGCTGTCATGTATCCATGTTTGCATGTAGAATTCAGTGTTTCACATCTCGGCTGTCATGTATGCATGTTTGCATGTAGAATTCAGTGTTTCACATCTCGGCTGTCATGTATCCATGTTTGCATGTAGAATTCAGTGTTTCACATCTCGGCTGTCATGTATGCATGTTTGCATGTAGAATTCAGTGTTTCACATCTCGGCTGTCATGTATCCATGTTTGCATGTAGAATTCAGTGTTTCACATCTCGGCTGTCATGTATCCATGTTTGCATGTAGAATTCAGTGTTTCACATCTCGGCTGTCATGTATCCATGTTTGCATGTAGAATTCAGTGTTTCACATCTCGGCTGTCATGTATGCATGTTTGCATGTAGAATTCAGTGTTTCACATCTCGGCTGTCATGTATCCATGTTTGCATGTAGAATTCAGTGTTTCACATCTCGGCTGTCATGTATGCATGTTTGCATGTAGAATTCAGTGTTTCACATCTCGGCTGTCATGTATCCATGTTTGCATGTAGAATTCAGTGTTTCACATCTCGGCTGTCATGTATCCATGTTTGCATGTAGAATTCAGTGTTTCACATCTCGGCTGTCATGTTTGCATGTAGAATTCAGTGTTTCACATCTTGGCTGTCATGTATCCATGTTTGCATGTAGAATTCAGTGTTTCACATCTCGGCTGTCATGTATCCATATTTGCATGTAGAATTCAGTGTTTCACATCTCGGCTGTCATGTATCCACGTTTGCATGTAGAATTCAGTGTTTCACATCTCGGCTGTCATGTATGCATGTTTGTATGTAGAATTCAGTGTTTCACATCTCGGCTGTCATGTATCCATGTTTGCATGTAGAATTCAGTGTTTCACATCTCGGCTGTCATGTATCCATGTTTGCATGTAGAATTCAGTGTTTCACATCTTGGCTGTCATGTATCCATGTTTGTATGTAGAATTCAGTGTTTCACATCTCGGCTGTCATGTATCCATGTTTGCATGTAGAATTCAGTGTTTCACATCTTGGCTGTCATGTATCCATGTTTGTATGTAGAATTCAGTGTTTCACATCTCGGCTGTCATGTATCCATGTTTGCATGTAGAATTCAGTGTTTCACATCTTGGCTGTCATGTATCCATGTTTGTATGTAGAATTCAGTGTTTCACATTTCGGCTGTCATGTATCCATGTAGAAGCAACAGAACCATGGGGCGAATTTTAGGTGAGATGGTTGAAATTTCTTAAGACGTTCATAGTTTTAAATTTTTTATTTTTTGTGGTTTTGAGATGGAGACTTGCTGTTTTTCCCAGTCCAGTCTTAAACTCGTGGGCTGAAATGATCGTCCTCCATTAGCTTTCTGTGTAGACAGGCACACACCTCCAGGGCTGGTTATTTGCATAATTCTGAAACCTGAAGGTGGCTGGCTGAGATTAGACAAACTGAATAAATGTGAAAGACTGGCTGGTGATTTTTGTGTTCACTTTAAAGTATGAAGATAGAATTTTACAGCACTGAATTATAAAAGACTACTATCAGGATCCTGGGTTGCAGCCAGGGGCAGAGCACTTGTTTGTACAAGACGCTGGTCCACCCCTAGTACCAACCACACTTACACACAAAGCCATGCATGGTGGTTCATGACTGTAATCCCAAAATTGTAATGCAGAGACAGGACGGTAGCTGTAAACTTTGTAGACTAGTCTAGTATGGATTAGAATTCATCCTTAGAGAGGAAAGAAATGATTATCTTTCTGGAATTTTCATTTGCTGTAATTTATTCAGAAACCAAATATTTCATTTCATGTAGGAATTAGGGCTTTTGGTCAACTATCTTCTCAAAGCTAGAAGACATCAATTAAAAAAAAAAAAAAAACCTGTACTTGGTGGTGTAATATAAAACCAGAAGAGGTTCATGCTTGTAATCTCAGCACTTGGAGAGCTGAGGCCTCTGAGGTTTCTGGCCAGCCTGAGCTACACAAAGAGAGATCCTTTTTTTTTAAAAAAAATTAGACAGTATCAATAAAATAGTCTATACAGAATATATCCAACACTATTCCTTTTTTGAAGATTAAAAACACCTACTTACAGAATTTTAGTGTTGGTATAATAATACATTATTATAAATTATCTGGGGGGACTGATTATTCAATTTCTTGACTGAATTTTATATGCATAGAAATTTACCATAAGAACAAAAGGCAATCAGATTCCGAAGTGTGTAGGAAATAGCCCGAGAGTTTAGGCTAGAAATACAATCAAGACTAGAGTTCTTTAAAAACTCAACGGGCCATATAATATTAGAATAAAAATATTAATAATTTTAAAATGTCACATGTCATTGTTGCAGTTTTTAACCAAAGGACTAAAGAAGTGAAAATACCAGAGAATAAGACTTTCAGACTGGAATGACTGGGAAAGGTTTGGATAAAAGTTAAAATAATAACTGATAATTTCAAACCAAGTGGGCCTATGGAATAGCAATTCTTCATGATGGAGCCCATAATTGGTCAGTGAAGCAGGCCTGCTGCAGGTGATTGAGAGAGATGGAGAAACGGGCTGAGTACTAGGAGAGAGTCCCGGGCTCTTCACTTTTCTGGGGACCTTTCACCTGCCTCGTTCCTGCGAAGGAGAATGAATAAGGACTCCACTGTACCGTCGCCACTCTGCTGTGAAAAGCACAGGAAGGTCGCCCAGAGGAAGCCACAGACTCCCGTGTATGCTGTCCTCCAGTGCACAGGGACAAGGCTGAAGTTGGTCAGCTGCAATACAGACAGTCTGTTAGGAAGACACAGGCAACACAAAGTGTTTTGAGTTCTGCTTTCATTCCACGCTAGGGACTGAATTCAGCACCCAACACTCACTAGGCAAGTGTTCTACCATTGCACCGAAGCCCAGCCCCAGAGTCTACGAGGCTTGGCACTCACCTGCACGAAAGGCCAGTACATCAGACCAGTCTGCAATGAAGAAAAGCCCCGTTAGAATGTCGTATAGGTAAACCAAACACACAGGTACGCACACTGTGTAAGAGAATAAGAAATGACAGGTAGGTGGGATGCCCAGTAGCACTGGACTGCACTCAGAGCAGATTCAATGAAGACTGCTTGAAGCCTTGAGAGAGCAAGAAACTTGAAGGCACAGCTTGGAGGCCAATGCTTACTGGTTATAATCATAGGTGCAGAATGAAAAGTCAGCCAGAGATTCTGGAAGAAATCGGTGTTTTAAAAATAAACACATATGTTTAGACATTATAATTTCCAAGTGAGTATCAGCATATAATATACATGATATTTTTATGATCAGTGAATTCTTTAAAGTATATTCCAAATAAAAACATTTTTTTGAGACAGGATATCACTGCGTGTCATTGGCTGGCCTGAAGCTTTGGTTATTATGCAGACCAGGCTGGCTTAGAGTTCACAGTGATCTACCTGCCTCTGTCTCCCCACTGCTGAGACTAAAGGCATGTGCCACCATGCCTGGCTTACCTAAAAATGTCTTTATGGGACAATATACAAATAATACACCTAAGCTATCTCTTGGTACAGAACAAAATAGGCTGGCATTAAAAACTTCTTAGTACATTTATTTTGTGTGTGTGTGTGTACATGTGTGTGTGTGTGTGTGTGTGTGTGTGTATGGGTATGTGTGTGTGCATGTGTGTGTATGTGTGTGTGTGTGCTGTGTGCGGGCCACATGTGTGTGTGTATGTGTGTGTGTGCTGTGTGTGTATGTGTGTGTGCTGTGTGCGGGCCACATGTGTGTGTGTGTGTGTGTGTGTGTGTGTGTGTGTGTGTGTGTGTGTATGTAGATCAGAACATGCTTTCTGGACCTCAGGCCTGGTGGCAAGCACCTTTACCCACTGATTTACCCACTGAGCCATCTTGCCGACCTCCTAATTTTTTAAATTATTTTCTTTTTATTTACTTTCTTTTGTACCTGGGTCTTGCCCTATAGCTCAGTTCAGTCTCAAACTCATGGCGGTCTTCCTGCCGCAGTCTCCTGAGTACTGGGGTTGGATGAGCCTCCACGCTCTAAGAAGTCATTTTGTAAAAAGTCTACTTGAGCCAGGCGTGGTGCTGTTCCTTCAGTCCTAGGACTGGGAGGTAGACTACAGGAAAGACAGGAGATGCTGCAGGAGCACAGATAGCAACTTGAAGCACTTCGCACTGACCACGTCTGCAATGCTTGAGAATACCAAAAATAATTGAACACAGCCATGAATTATGGACTGCTGGGAACACACGCACAATAAAGATGTAGCTGGGAGTGACGAGCGAACCCACGCTCACAGTGCAGTGCTAAGCAGCACCGTGAGCACCAGTCCTGGGCACACTCACCACTCAACAACCAGCACAGCGGGCAGCTCGGGCACAATCAGAGGCGCAGCTGCCTAGCAACCGCCATGCATGAGGCCCTGAGTTCCAGCATTGTAGAAAAGGGGGAGGGGGAAAAGAATGGAGGGAAAGACACACAGCCCTGTGGTCCAGCGACATGGGGGACTAAGGCAGGAGGACTGCAAGTCCCAAGTCTGCCTGAGCAACTTAGACCCTTCTCATAAGTGGGTGGCGAACCTCATAGTCAGGCAGGAGCCCCAACAGAATGACAGGGACATCAACTCACCCACAAAACGTTTGACCCAAAATTCATCCTGTCTACAAGAAATGCAGTCACAGGACAGGGAGCAGAGACTGAGGGAGTGACTGGCCAGTAACAGGCCCAACCTGAGACCATCCCATGGCAAATATCAATCCCTGACACTATTAATGGTACTGTCGTGCTTGCAGACAGGAGTCTAGCATGGCTGTCCTCTGAGAGGCTCTCCCGGCAGCTCACTCACACAGATGCAGACACTGACAGCCACACAGTGGATGGTGCTTATAGAAGGGACTCTTAAAGAAGATCAGGAGGGAGGATTGCAGACTCTAAGAAGATAGAAACTCCACAGGAAGACCGACATAGTCAACTAACCTGGACCCTCGGGCATCTTAGAATCTGAACCACCAACCAAAGAACATACACGGGCTAGACCCAGGCCTCCCTGCAGATATGTAGATGTACAGCCTGGTCTTCATGTGGGTCCTGACTAGAGCGGGGGCGTCCCAAAGCTGCCGCCTGTACATGGGACGGGCTTTTCCGTCTGGGCTGCGCTTTCCGGCTTCAGCGGGAGTGGAAGCACCTGACCGAGCACAGACTTGAAGTGCCAGGGTGAGGAGATACAGAGGGGTGGGGGTGAGCCCTACCAGCTCAGAGGAGAAGGGGAGGGGGATGGGAGGAAGGGTTGTAGTGATGGTGGGAGAGGGTGGAGAGGGGGCAGTGAGAGGGATGTAAAGTGAATTAGCAAAAAAATACTAGTAACGAATAAAAACAGAAGAAGAAAAGAGTGGATGATAAAAAAGAGCTGGTAGCCTGTCTAGCATGCTTGATACTCAAGGTCAATCTCTAGCACTTCGAGGAATGGGGATGAGCATCTGGCTCAGTTAGCAGAGTGTTTGCCTAGCATACACAAAGCCCTGGGTTCAAGTCTCCTCAGCTACATAATGAGCTCCAGGACAGCCTTAGCTACATAAGACCTTGTTTCAATAAATAAACAAAAAATAATAGGGGCTAGAGAGATGGCTCAGTGGTCTCCCAGAGGTCCTGAGATCAAATCCCAGCAACCACATGGTGGCTCACAATCATCTGTAATGAGATCCGATGCCCTCTTCTAGTGTGTCTGAAGACAGCTACACTGTACTCATATAAATAAATAAATCTATAAAATAAAAAATAAAATCAACAATAGAGATTGGTAGGGAGGGTGTAGCATGTCACTTGCCTAGCATATGAGAGGACCTGGTCTCTGAAAAAGACAAAAACATAAGATGTGTGTGACAAGATTCCCAGGACTCTATTCCCAACCAAATCATCCTGTGCATAAGGGAGCAAACCATTCATGATCTGTACCTACAATCCTGCTTTTTTCTAACATTAGAGTAGAACAGAGTGTGGTGGCCTATACGGCCTATAATCTCAGCACTCAGGAGGTTCAGGCAGGAAGATTGCTCTACACAGTAAGTTTGGGCTAGCCTGGGTTACAAGTGGGACCATGTTTCAAAACAAACAACCAATCAATATATAAATTAACAAACCATGTCAGACGTGTGTGTCTCTAACCTCACTCTCCCTTCTAAAATAAAGAACAAGGAAATCTCATTCTAAAGTCTGTGTGGAGGCACAATTTCTACCCCAGGGGCTCTAAATATTCTCCTTGAAGATGTCCCTAGGGATCCAGTGGCTTCTGTGGCTTCAAATCTCCCTATGCTTTCAGTCACCATAGACAATGCTGAGTCTGGGGCTCAGTGCCATCCTTCAGAAGACTCTAAAAACAGTATGGGGAATGGCTCAGTGTGGTTTCACATTGTATTGGCTTTTGTGTTTTTAGGTGTTGGGGTTACCCTAAGAGATCCCCTTTCTCCCTCCCACTAAACAAACACTTCTACCACCAAGCTATCCTTCTATCCCTCAACGCTGCTCTGGACAGGAGACTAAGTACATATAAATTAGGTATAAACTCTGGAATCCTGAAATGTTATCTACCTGGTTGTCATCAGTCAAATGGACGTAGTGCTGGGTCAGAGCTGATAAAGAGTCTGTTGGCCTTCCCTGAGCACACGACAGTCATAGGTCCAACAGCAGCATACATCTTTGTGCTGAATAAAGAACACCACAGGGGACTTACTCCACTAGGAATCCTGGGAAATAGCATCCTTCTTGGAAACACATTTGTGATGTAAGGTTCTTTTCACCAGGACTCACACCAGGAAACAGTGATTCCGTGACAGACCCACAGCCTACAATTCCTATTTGGCAAATAGGTTTGGAAACCTATTACATAAATTGTAGTGGCTGTTAAGAATAAATCTAATGGAGTCAGAAATCATTGTAAACACTTGCCTGAATGCAGTGATAGAGTTTATTTCCTGTCTCTGAGAAGCAGAGATGCTGGAGGCCTCCTGGAATATATTGGTCTAAACACATTCAAGCTAGAAACATTGGTGCCCCAATCTACAGTCTCAGCTGCTTGGGAGGCTGAGCCCAGAAGCCTGCTTGAGCCCAAAAGTTGTGTACCAGTCTGGGCAATATCACAGGATGATCATTTTCAAAATAAAACAAAACAAATGTAACAAAATTAAGATATCTCTTTGTCAAAATATTGGATTCCCAGATCAGACAAACTGTAAGCCCTAATTTAAACATGGCTGTTTGAAGCTAGTCCTAGTGGGATAAACCTGTAATCTCAGCTCCTCGAGAGGATCAGAAGTTCAAGGCCTGTCTGAGGTACAGTGAACTAAAGGCATCTGGTCAAATTATAGAGACCAGAATTCAAGAAAGGAAGGATGGATGAAAGGTGGGGAGGGGCAGTGAGGGAGGGAGAGAAAGAAAAAACTCCTTCACCCACTAGGCCTTCTTGCCAGCCCCTCAAATAAGTATTCTTTAATGTTTAAGATATTTAAAAGATATGATTATATTTTCAGAAGCCTGTCTTACCTTATATGTATTCCAAAATTTCTGTTTCAGGTCCAAAAATATGTCATCCTTTCCCTGAAGAAGGCTCATACCTGTTTACAGAAACATACCCAAAGATTTGAGAAGTAGAACTAATTACTATATAAAAGTGTGTGTTCAAGTTTCACATTCCAACAGCATCCAGGCACATCAAATTCCAATCATTTACATGGTCCTGTTGACCCAACAGGAAAACAACAATAACTCTGTTTTAAAACTAGCGTTTAAAGAAACACCAGCAGAAAGTAAGAATAGCAGGTGTAACAGACACAGCAAAATGGCTGGCATTGGACAGGGAGGTTGCTGGTGACTTCCTTGTTTATGTTTTGTTTACATTTATTAGTCTGTCTGTCTGTCCATCTGTCTGTCTATTTATTAATGGTGTGTGCTTGCACTTGCCACTGAGTGTGGAGGTCAGAGAACAACTAGCTGGGGTCAGTTCTCTCTCTCCACCATGTGTGTTCCAAGGATCATCTCAGGTTGTCAGGCTTGCCAGCAAGTGCCTTTACAAGCTGAGCTGTCTTTCTGTCTCCTTGTTTGTTATTTTAAGTATTTAAAGATGTTTTAGATTTGTTTATGTTATATATTTGAGTCGTTTTGCTCATATATATGTCTGTGTACCACAGTGTTGTGGATGGTTGTGAGCTGCTGGAAATTGAATTCTGTTCTTTTACAAGAACCAGTGTTCTTAACTACCAAGCCATCTCTCCAACTCTTTCTTTTTTCCTTTCTCTGTATAACTGTGGTTGTCTTGGAACTCACTATGAAGACCAGCCTCAAACTCAAAGAGATCCTCCTGCCTCTGCCCCCCAAGGGCTGGGACTACAGGTGTGAACCACTATGCCCAGCTCCATGTTGCTGGGGGTAGAACCCAGTTGGTAAAAAAGCACTCTGCTAACTAAGTTGCAGCCTAGCTCCCAGTTTTAAAAGAAAATTAATCTTTTTCCATTTTATTTTTCCTTTATTTTGTTCTTATTTTGTCTTTTTAAAATTTGTGCTGAGATTCAACATAGGGCCCAAACTTATGGTAAACCAAACTTATGGTAACCTACCCTCCACTGCTGAGCTATATTACCGCCCTCCCACACCAACTCCAATCCTTTAAAGTGAAAATACAGCTTTCTGAGCTGATAGCACTCCTGCAAACATGGTGAATGTTCCTAAGACCCACCAGACATTCTGCAAGAAGTTGGGAAGCACCAACCCCACACAAGACGACCCAGTACACGAAGGGCAAGGACCTTGTCTGCCCAGGAGAGCAGAGTTATAACAGGAAACAGTGACTACGGTGGGCAGATTAAGCCCATTTTCTGAAAAAAGGGCTAACACCACAAAGAAGACTGTGCTGAGACTGGAGTGCATTGAGCCCAACTGCAGACCTAAGAGGATGCTGGCTATTAAGAGATGCAAGCATTTTGAACTGGGAGGTGACAAGAAGAGAAAGGGCCAAGTAACCCAGTTTTGTTATGATCTTGTTATGAAGACAATAAAATCTTGACCTTTCATCCCCTTTGGTTGCAGTTGGTTTTTTTGTTTGTTTGTTTGTTTTTTGTTTTGTTTTTGTTTTTTTTTTTTTGAGTGGGGGAATAAATTAAAGCTTTCAGAAAAATAAATAAATTAATTAAAATAAAATAAAAACTATGGATCTTGGACATTCTAGCAACTACACATGTCCTATCAGTGTGTTGCCTTACTTTTAAAAGAAAGTGTAACTATTCTCTGACAGCCCTGATTGGGGTGTGGGTGTGGGCACAGGATAAGTGTTTACTAGTCAACTGCAGGAGATCCTTAGGACAAGGCTGAAAACAAAACCCAGCAAATACTGTATGTAGTACTCCGATCCACTTACCCAGATAACTACATGTACCGCATCGTTTGACCCTCCTGACAATTCACTGAGATGAGAAGAGGAAAAGAGAGCACCAAAGTTAGGAAAAAGGATGAAGAGAGTGAGGGATATGGCCCATGGAGGTGTGGCAAGGCCTGGAGGCATGGGGGTTGCCTCTGGGGGATCCATGTTGGGAATCCCTTCCTCCTGAGGGACCAGCCACAGGGCTGTATAGTATGGAATAGAGTTTATTCAAGTCATGAGGGTGTCAATAGGGTAGTAGAGGCAAAGAGAAAGAGAGAGAGAAGAGAGGAGTAGGGGAGTAGAGGCCGGCCATGAGCACGTGGAGAGAGAGGGGGTAAGGGGAGGGGAAAAGGAGAGGTAAGGGCTGGAGGGCAAGAGAGAGAAAGTAAGAGAGTAAGAACAAGAGAGAGGAGGGGGCAAGCAGCTCCTGTTAGTGTCAGGTCACTGGGGCGGGGCATACCTGGCTACTGCTCCCCACCCCACGGAAATCTTGTTGCTGAGCAAGACTAAGACCCTGGAAATGACTTTTCTCTAATCGCAGATCCCACCCACTCTGCCCCCATCACTTCTGGGTTGATGTGTTGGCCCTAGAGCCTCAAGTGTGGCTTTTCCCAGAACAGGTGGAGTCCAGGGATGTAGCTGCTTTGGGGCTAAGCTAGGGTCTCTTGAATATGCCTCTTTCTGGAGAAAAAGAGACACCTCCCTCTCCCTGCCCCCCACACTCTGCCAACCTCGACCTCTCAGCTCCAGCACCAACCCTCTGAATCCCTGGCACATGGGATCTCCAGATCCCCAGCCCGCGGCCCCAAAATTCTTCCTCACGGAAACCTCAAGTCTCCCAATGTCAAGACCTCCGCTTCAGGACTTCCTTCCAGCCCTAGTTCCCGGGCCACAGAGTTGTCACCTTCAGTGGCTTCAGATCTCTGGTCTCCCCGTCCCCCACTCCCCAGCCCCCCAGCCCCCTGCCCAGCCTCCGGTGCCCTGCCTGGGCCCTCACCGACGTAGAAGGCAGAGAGGGCTACCGGCCCTCCGACAGTCTGATCGCATAGCACCTTGGCCAGGACCGTGTGCGGCGCGCGGCCTGGCAAAGCGCGCTCCAGCAGGCGCAGCCACACGTAGTTGAAGTTTCCGTGGAAGGTCACAGCCAGAGTGGCCACGCGCCGCGTCTGGTGCCAATCGGCTGGGCCGCCCCGCAGTCGCTGCTGCAGCGCGTCACCGGCCGAGAAAAGCCCGGCGTAGAGCAGCACGTTAGTGGGCCACGGATAGCGCCGCGCCGCCCGTGGAAACGCGCGCCACCAGGATAGCGCCATACCTGCCCCGGGTGCCCTCTGCGCGTGCACACCTAGATACACCGCAGGCGCCAGAGCGATTGGACGCTCCTGTGCACACCCAATCCACGCGTCCAATCCAGTGACAGCTGGCCACCGAGAGGGCGGAGCCTCTGTGATGTGCAGCGTGAAATCTTCAGGAAAGACACTCAGAAAACACATCTGTCATTTCCAAAGGCCATGTATTGTAAGAACAGGGAATGGCCGCCACCTCGGCATTGGTGATAGCTGCAGGACTTTATGAATATGCCAAAACCACTGGATCCTACACTTTGAAATCGGGATTTATTTTTTGTTTTAGACATGGCCTCACCTGTTCCAGGCTGAGCCCTAACTCCCTATGTAGCCGAGGATGACTTTTAACTCCCATCCTCCTTACCTCCACCTCCCAAATTCTGGGTCTATACCTTAAAGTGGTAAATTTTGTGAGACTTAAATCCTATCTCTAAAGATGAGGAGCTGATATGAAGCTCTGTAGTACTACCCAGTATGCGGAAGGCCCTGGCTTCAATTCCCCGCTACTACAATAAAAAGTAAGAAAGTGTCGATGCGCTGGAGATGCTGGCATACAGAGAATTCATTCTTTGTAACGTACATCAGTTTACTGTGTCACATGCGCCGAATGTCAGAAGTTAAACTGAGGCCTTTCTGAATAAAATAGTTGGGGGTGCCTATTCTGTCCTCCAGTTTGTGTCTCAGTGACCCTTGTGACCCCAAAACAGGCTTGGAGATCCATGGTATCGGTTCCAGAAGCAAGGGCCAGTGGGCATTTGAGGAGCAGATAGAAGCTCTGACCTTGCGTGACCCATTTTCTCCAGGTCTTTTTCTGCCTTTCCCTCCTTCCGTGATAGCCAGCCTCTCCCATCCAACATTCCCTTCTGTCTTCTGTTTCTTCACTGTTTAATTGTTTTTTCTTTCTTTTTTTAAAAAAAATCTAGTACCTTTAAAAAGATATTTTTCTACTTATACTTAAAGAGTCGTTTGTTTTTCACTTTCTGTGTGTGGGGGCCTTGTCTCTATATGGCTTGTTGTCACTTACCGTGCCGAGTGCACAAACTTCTAAGCCATCATTAGCTGCCATGTAACTGCTGGGACTCACACCGGAGTCCTCTGGAAGAGCACCAAGTGCTCTTAACCACTGAGCCATCTCTCCAGTCTGTGTGCGTGTGGTGTGTGTGTGTGTGTGTGTGTGTGTGTGTGTGTGTGTGTGTGTGTGTGTGGTGACAGAGACCAGAAGACAATTTTCATTTTCATTTCTCTCTTTCCACTATGTAAAGTCCTGGGGCCTGAATTCAGGTCATCAGGTTATAAAACCCTCTCACCAACTCAGTGCTTGAATTTTGAAATAATTTCAGACTTAGGGAAAATTATACAAAGGAAGCCAGATGTGACAGACCCTCTCATCCCGGCACTGGGAAGGGTAGACTGAGGTGAATTGCCCACTCTAGACTACAAGACAAGACCCTATCTCAAAAAAAAATCAAGAAAACAAACAAATATATACAAAGAATTCCCATATAATCTTGTTTATTTGCTTTGTTTTGCTTTGTTTGAGTCAGAGCTCACATAGCCCAGCCAAGCCTCAAATTCCTAATTCTCCTGCTTCGGCTTCCTAAGAGCTAAGGTTACAGGCTTGGGCCACAGTCCTCAGCTACCATATGCTCTTTGCTTTTGCCCCAAGTGTGGCGTCTTACATAAGCTTAATATGATTATCAAAACAAAGAAAACCATGGGGATGTAATACAATCACCCAGTTTGCATGCCAATCTTACTGAAGCCGGTGTGGGAAGTCACTTTCTCTCATACAACAACCAAACCTGGGCCGCTGTGGTGTTTTCCTCAGGTCTCCAGCTCTCTCAAGGCTTGTCGATAATTATAAGTTGTTTTTTAATAAGCAGAATTGTCTCCTATGGTGATTTACACACCGAGGTTCTTCAGAATGTGACTGTATTTGAAGACTTTGCAGAAGTGACCCAGTTCCACAGAGGTCCTGAGTTAGGCACTCCAGTCTGTGCGGCATCTTCATGAGAGCAGACAGATGCAGCAACAGACGCCACGGCAGATCCACACAGAAGAGAAACTGGGGGTGAGGACAGGGTAAGGTCATAACTGGCTACCTGGACAGCCTGAGGTGTCCCTGCCTGCATCTCTAAGTGGAGACCGAGGCATCACAGTCAGGGTTCAAGATTATTTCCAACTATACAGTCTGGGGCAAGCGTGGACTACACAGACTCTGATTTTATAAACCAACACGAGGGGCAGCAAGAACAGCTCCAGGGTAAATGCTCACCAGCTCCAGGGTAAATGCTCACGACTTCAATCTCCAGAACCGATGTGGTGGACTTTTACAAAGTGTCCTAGAACCTTCCTACAGGCCATTTGCACTTATATATAAATATTCACACAGAAAGAAAGACACAGACACAGAGAGGCAGGAAGTGAAAATCATAAAGGAAGGAGGCAATCAGGGAGAGGGTAAACTGAAGGGTAAGGAAGTAGGCCAAAGAAAGAGGAGTCGGGGTAGAACCAGTCTGACCTTCCTGAATAGTTTCAAAACTTGTTCAAAATGTGTTTCAATTGCCCCTCGTCTGCAATAGTATTGTCACAGTGCACACACACTAATACATCCTTCCTCTCTGTCCCTGGGATTCTGCTAGTACCTGTGTGCTTTTGTTGCACCTGCTTTGTAAACTCCAAAAGACCACCAAGGAGTCAATTACGATGCAGTTGCACTAGGGTCTCTTTATTACAAGCACGAGCTCCGGCTTACCATTGACACTGACACAGCAGCACAGGTTGGTGAAGCAGCCCTGAGATCTCAAAGACACAGGTTTTATAGGAAATGGTAAACAAGCAAGGGGGTTTCCAGTCCAGCAAGGATCCAGTTGAACAACTATTTTAAGCTGACAGGAGGGTGTATATAGATTGAACATAATGATTTTTAAATACCAAAAATTGCCACAAGGCTATCTTCTTAGCTCTTGAGTTATTAATGATTTAAGGTCTAGGTGTACCCCACTCTGAGTGGATGCTATACACTTCTTGTTGTTGTTGTTGTTTTCTATGAAGGACTGAGGCTTTTACTTTTTGGCCTTGTTTTTCTTGAGCTTCATATGGCCTGTGAATTGTTTCTGGGGTATTCAGAGCTTTTTGGGGCTAGTATCCAATTATCAGTGACTGCATATATTATATCTGCTCTTTTGTGACTGGGTTACCTCACTCAGGATGATATTCTCTAGATACATCCATTTGCTTAGGAATTTCATAAAGTCGTTGTTTCTAAGAGCTGAGTAGTACTCCATTGTGTAAATATACCACAATTTTTGTATCCATTCATCTACCAAAGGACATCTGGATTCTTTCTAGCTTCTGGCTATTATAAATAAGGCTGCTATGAATATGGTAGAGCATGTGTCCTTATTGTATGTTAGAGCATCATTGGGGTATATGCCCAGAAGTGAAATAACTGGGTCTTCAGGTAGGACTAGGTCCAATTTTCTGAGGAACCGCCAAACTGATTTCCAGAGTGGTTGTACCAGCTTACAACCCCAACAACAGTGGAGGAATGCTTTATCCACATTCTTGCCAGCATCTGCTGTCATCTGAGTTTTTGATCTTAGCCATTCTGACTGGTGTGAAGTAGAATCTCAGGGTTACTTAGATTTGCATTTTCCTGATGACTAGGGATGTACAGCACTTCCTTAGATGCTTCTCAGCCATTTGATATTCCTCAATTCAGAATTCTTTGTTTAGCTCTGTACTCCATTTTTTAAAGAGGATTCTTTGATTCTCTGGCGTCTAACTTCTTGAGTTCTTTGTATATATTAAATATTAGACCTCTATCAGATGTAGGATTGGTAAAGATCTTTTCCCAATCTGTTGGTTGCCATTTTGTTTTCTTGACAGTGTCCTTAGCCTTACAGAAACTTTGCAATCTCATTAAGTCCCATTTCTTGATCCTTGGTCTTAAAGCACAAGCCATTGGTGTTCTGTTCAGGAAAATTTCCCCTGTTACTATGTTTTCTAAGGTTTTCCCTACTTTCTTTTCTAATAGTTTCAGTGTACCTGGTTTAATGTGGAGATCTTTGGTCCACTTGCTCTTGAGCTTTGTACAAGGAGGTAATTTTCATTTTCATTCTTCTGCATGCTGAGTGCCAGTTGAGTCAACATCATTTGTTGAAGAGGCTGTCCTTTTTTCATTGAATGTTTTCAGCTCTGTTGTCAAAAATCAAGTGACCATATGTGTGAGAGTTCATTTCTAGATCTTCAATTCTGTTCCATTGATCTACCTGCCTATCTCTGTACCAGTATCATGCAGTTTTTAACACAATAGCTTGAGGTCAGGGTGGTGATTCTCACAGATGTTTTCTTGTTGTTGAGGATAGATTTCGATATTTTAGGTTTTTTGTTATTCCAGATGAATTTGCAAGTTGCTCTTTCCAACTCTATAAAGAATTGAGTTGGAATTTTTATTGGGATTGCATTGAAACTGTACATTGCTTTTAGTAAGATGGCCATTTTTACAATGTTGATCCTTTCAATCCATGAGCATGGGAGATCTTTCCATTTTCTGAGATCTTACTCAATTTTCTTCTTTAGAGGTTTGAAGTTTTTGTCATACAGGTCCTTCACTTGCTTAGTTAGAATCACACCAAGGTATTTCATATTGTTTGTGACTATTGTGAAGGGTATCTTTTCCCTAATTTCTTTCTCAGCATGTTTGTTCTTTGAGTAGAGGAAGGCTACTGATTTATTTTATATCCAGCCACTTTGCTGAAGTTGTTTATCAGCTGTAAAAGTTTTCTGGTGGAATTTTTGGGGTCACTTAAGTGTACTATCATGTCATCTGTAAATAGTAATATTTTTACTTCTACCTTTCTGATTTGTATCCCTTTGATTTCTTTTTGCTGTCTAATTGCTCTGGCCAGGATTTCCAGTACTATGTTGACTAGGTAAGGGAAGAGTTGGCAGCCTTGTCTAGTCCCTGATTTTAGTGGAATTGCTTCAAGTTTCTCACTGTTTAGTTTGATGTTGATCATTGGTTTGCTGTATATTGCTTTTATTATGTTAGGTATGGGCCTTGGATTCCTGCTCTTTCCAAGACTTTTAACATGAAGGGATATTGAATTTTGTCAAATGCTTTCTCAGCATCTAGTGAGATGACTATGTAGTTTTTTTTCTTTGAGTTTGTTTATATAGTGGATTACATTGATGGATTTCCGTATATTAAACCATCCCTGCATCCCTGGGATGAAGTCTACTTGGTCATGGTGAATGATTGTTTTGACGTGTTCTTGGATTCAGTTTGCAAGGATTTTGTTGAGTATTTTTGCATCAGTTTTCATAAGGGAGATTGGTCTGAAGTTCTCTTTCCTTGTAGGGTCTTTGTGTGGTTTAGGAATGAGAGTTATTGTGGCTTTGAAGAATGAGTTGGGTAGTGTTCAATATGACTCTATTTTGTGGAATAGTTTGGAGAGTATTGGAATTAGGTCATCAATAAATGTCTAATAGAATTATGCACTGAACCCATCTGGTCCCAGGCTTTTTTTTGGTTGAGAGGCTTTTGATGACTGCTTCTATTTCTTTGGATGTTATGAGATTAGATAGTTTATCTGGTCCTGGTTTAACTTTGGTATCTGGTATCTGTCTAGGAGTTTTTTCATGTTCTCTAGATTTTCCAGTTTTGTTGAGTATAGGATTTTGTAGTAGGATCTGATGATTTCTTCAATTTCCTCAGTTTCTGTTGTTATGTCTCCACTTTCATTTCTGATTTTGTTAATTTGAATACTCTCTCTTTGCCCTCTAGTTAGTCTGGCTAAGGGTTTATCAATCTTGTTAATTTTCTCAAAGAACCAGCTCTTGGTTTGTTGATTCTTTGAATGGTTCTGTTTCTATTTGGTAAATTTCTGCTCTGAATTTGATTATTTCTTGCTGTCTACTCTTCTTGGGTGTATCTGCTTCTTTTTGTTCTAGAGCTTTCAACTGTGCTGTCAAGTTGCTAGTGTATGCTCTCTCCAGTTTCTTTTTGGAGGCACCCAGAGGTACGAGTTTTCCTCTTAGTACTGCTTTCATTGCATCCCATAGGTTTGGGTATGTTGTTCTTTCATTTTCATTAATTTATAAAAAATCCTTAATTTATTTCTTCTTTGACCAAGCTATCGTTGGTAGAACATTGTTCAGCTTCCATGTGTATTTGGGCTTTTTATTGTTTTTGCTGTTATTAAAGACCAGCCTTAGTTCATGGTGATCTGATAGGATGCATGGGAATATTTCAATCTTCTTATATCTATCGAGGCTTGTTTTGTGACTGACTATATGGTCAATTTTGGAAAAGGTGCCTTGAGGTGCTGAGAAGAAGGTGTATTCTTTTGTTTTAGGATGGAATGTTCTGTAGATGTTTGTTAATTCCAACTGGTTCACAACCTCTGCTAGTTTCACTGTGTCCCTGTTCAGTTTCTGCTTCCATGATCTGTCCATTGATGAGAGTGGGGTGTTGAAATCTCCCACTATTATTGTGTGTGGTGCAATGTATGTTTTGAGCTTTAGTAGGGTTTCTTTTATGAATATGGGTGCTCTTCTATTTGGAGCATATATGTTAAGGATTGAGAATTCATTCTGATAAATTTTTCCTGTAATGAGTAAAAAGTGTCCTTCCTTACCTTTTTTTGATAACTTTGGTTGAAAATCTATTTTATTCGATATTAGAATAGCTACTCCAGCTTGTTTCTTGGGGCCGTTTGCTTGGAAAGGTTTTTCCCAGCCTTTTACTCTGAGATATTGTCTGTCCTTGTCTCTGAGATGAGTTTCCTGTATGCAGCAGAATGCTGGATTTGGTTTATGTATCCAGTCTGATAGCCTATGTCTCTTTATTGGGGAATTGAGTCCATTTATGTTCACAGATATTAAGGAATAGTGATTGCTGTTTCCTGCTATTTTTGCTTTTAGAGGTAGAATTATGTCTGTGTTTTTCTTCTTTTCTTCTTTGGTTTTCTTGCTTTTTCTAGGATGTAGTTTCCCTCCTTGTATTGGGTTTTCCATCAGTTATTCTTTGTAGGGCTGGATTTGTGTTCAGATATTGTGTAAATTTAGTTTTGTCCTGGAATATCTTGGTCTCTCCATCTATGGTGATTGAGAGTTTTGCTGGATATAGTAACCTGGGCTGACATTTGTGTTCTCTTAGTGTCTGTATGAAGTCTGTCCAGGATCTTCTAGCTTTCATAGTCTCTGTTGAGAAGTTGGGTATAATTCTGATTGGTCTGCCTTTATATGTTACATGTCCTTTTTCCCTTACTGCTTTTAGTATTCTTTCTTTGTTTTGAACAGTTGTTGTTTTGATTATTATGTGTCGGGAAGAGTTTCTTTTCTGGTCCAATCTATTTGGGGTTCTGTAGGCTTCTTTTGTGCTCATGGTCATCTCCGTCTTAAGGGTAGGGAAGTGTTCTGCTATGATTTTGTTGAAGATATTTACTGTGCCTCTTAGTTGATATTCCTCGCTTTCTTCTATTCCTATAATCCTTAGGTTTGGTCTTCTCGTCGTGTCCTGGATCTCCTGTACGTTTTGAGTTAGGAACTTTTTGGTTTTTGCATCTTCTCTGACTGTTTTGTCTATCTTTTCTATATTGTCTTCAGCCCCTGAGATTCTCTCTTCCATCTATTGTAGTCTATTGGTGATGTTTGTATCTGGATTCCTGGTTTCTTTTTTAGGTTTTCTATCTCCAGGGTTGTCTCTTTTTGTGTTTTCTTTATTGTTTCTATTTCCATTTTCAATTCCTTCATCTGTTTGGTTGTGTTTTCCTATAGTTCTTTGAGTGATTTTTGTGTTTCCTCTTTAAAACTTCTATTTGTTTATGTGTTTCCTACTGTGCTTGTTTAAGGGAGTCATTCTTGCGCTTCTCGAAGATCTCCATCATCATTGTGAGGTATGATTTCAAGTCTGTGTCTCCTTTTTCTGGAGTGTTTGGCATTACACTGCTTGCTGTGGTGGGAGAGCTGGGTTCTGATGTTGCCAGGTTGTCTTGATTTCTGTTCCTTAAGTTCTTTCGTTTTCCTCTTGCCATCTTGTTATCTGTGATTATACGTGGTCTTGTTGTCGGTGACTGGCACCTGCCTCTCCTGTGGACCTGAGGGCCTGTAAGCTCAGGAAGAAAGTCGCTTCTGAGTGTTCGGCTTTTAGTGGGCAAGCAGTGAGTTCTGGTAGCAGTGACTCAGCTCTGTCTTTGTGGGATCAGGTGTGGGAGCTCTTGTGAGGCTGTTCTGGAAGCTCAGCCCTCTGTCCACAGGTCCTGAGTACTACTGGCAGGGACCTGGCTCTTTCTCTAGGCCAAAACAGACCCTATTCCAGATAGCACAGTACTCTCTGCTCTCTGAGAACTCTGGGTGTGCTTTCCCTGGGCCTATGTACCAGGCTCCCCTCTGGTTCGGGTGTAAGAGGGCCTGTGGGGCTGATCTTCAAGTACTGCCTTTCCAGGGCAGACCCAGGTTCCCACTGACAAGGGCCTGTGCATTCAGTCCTTGAGCAGAGTCCCTCTGGGGCCGTAGGGGCACCTTTTCTGAGAGCTCTGCCTAGCCCTCTCTGCACTTTGGTTACTCACAGCACAATCTCACCAGGCCTGTGTCCCCAGATCTTTGCTGGTCCAAGTGAAAAAGGGTCTGTGCGTTTAGTCTACAAGCACGGGCTTTCTGGGCAGATCCTGTTAGGTAAGCTTGTAACTCAGCAAAATATCTATTTATTAATTATACCCTGCCTTCGTTAAGGTCTTTATTGCTGTGATGAAACACCAGGAACAAATACAAGTTGAAAAAGAAAGGGTTTGTTGGACTTAAATTTCCACATTGTAGTCCATCACTGAAGGAAGCCAGGACTGAAACTCAAATAGGGCAGGAACCTGGAGGCAGGAGCTGATACATAGGCCATGAATAAGTGCTGCTGACTGTCTTCTTCCCATAGCTTTGCTCAGCCTGCTTTCTTATAGAATACAGGACCACTAGCCCAGAGATGGCCCAACCCATGATGGACTGGGCCCTCCCATATCGATTACTAATTTAAAAGATGCCTTGCAGGCTTGCCCATAGCCCTAGTTTATGCCGGCATTTTCTCAGTCAAGCTTCCTTCCTTTCAGATGATGATACTAGCTTGTGTCAAGCTGACAAAGACCTATCCAGGACACACCCTTTCTCTGATTACAACTTTCTGATCTTGGCCATAACAATTACAAATAATAATTAAATGATGTAAAATAAATTTGTTGCTTTTAAGTTCCATTCCCAGGGCCGGTAATCTTAACACTTGAGAAATTTCAGCACCAGGGAGGTAAAAGCAGGGAGATTAGAAAGTCAAGGTTAGCTGGTGGTGTTAGCACATGCCTTTAATCCCAGCACTCAGGAGGCAGAGGTAGGCAGATCTCTGTGAGTTTGAGGCCAGCCTGGTCTACAGAGCTAGTTCCAGGACAATTGAGACTACACAAAAAAAAAAAAAACTCTGTCTAAAAAAATTCAATCATTCTTGGTTATTTAAATTTTCCAAGACTAGCCTGGGCTACATGAAACTCTGTCTCCAGGAATAAATAAACAAATAACTAAACTTTTTTGTAATGAGGATAACACACTCTCATGTCCTGAGGATTAAGATGTCTTTATTCAGCCCACAAGACTCCCTCTTTCTTGTGTCTTCTCTGGTCTCACTCAATAGAAACTCATCGTTTTAGCTGAAATTGCATCCCCTATTTCTCAATATGCACAGTACATACAAATTAGAACTAAGTCCAGATGTGCTTACTAATTTTTTGGGGTTTCATCATAGCAATAGTAACCCAAACTAATACAAATTGGCACCAGGATTGGGGTACTGCTGTGACAGATATAACCATGTTGCTTTGGGGAAGATTGCTTAAAAACTTTGGAACTGTAGGCTAGAAGAGCCATCGTGTTGAGAGCTCAGCAAGCTATTCTGTAGGAGCTTAGAAGAGTGTTGAAAACCATGCAGATGATGGAAACCTAGTTTGTGAAATTCAGAAGGAAGCAAAGACTATACTGGGCCATTTTTGTGAAGAATCTGCGTTTTATAGTTAAATGGAACTGAAGAATCATCTGTGATTAGCAAGCAACCAGAACCACTAAAGTAAAACCTTCATTTTGTTGGGACTGTTAGGGTCCAGGAGTCAACTCACAAACCACACAAACAACAATCTCAGTCAGACAGGGATAGTTTATTGAGCACATGCCCCAGGACTGATTGATCAGGAACATGGTTCAGACTCAGAAGCTGAGCTGTGACATTAAAACAAGATCCAATAGGACTTTGTAAGTCTAACATCTATAAACATTTGTGTTAAGTTATTCCACCAATCAGAACTTAGGGATACAGGATTTCCTTGAAACATGTCTTTGTTATATACTTATCCTGCTCCCACGGGTTGGGATATTCAACTGTGACAGGAGACTTGCTTTGCTTAACATTCATGTCTTAACTTGCCAACCAGGATGTTGGTTACCAGGGAGGTCTTGAGAACTTATTTATTCAGCCCCTACTCAAAAGGAAAGCCTTATTTCAAATGGCTTCTTATGTTGTTACAAGTGTTTCTCTCGTGTTGGGGTCCATCCCAGGGGCAGCTTATAAAAGCAAACCATAAAAGCTCATACACAGGTGCAGGAAGTGCTGCTGTAGGGTAAGTTTGAATCCAAGCTTATTGTGGGCCACTATACAAAGCAGTTCTATTAATTTCTATCATGACTGGTTTCCAAAGTCACAAAATGTAACAGAATATTTAATCAACTTGGGCATGAGAAATTTTCCTAGACACATATGAGAAAGTTTCCTTATAATATTAGTAACAACACAAAATGCCAGGCTATCTAGGTAGCAGTTACCTAGGCCTTAATATTTTACCTAGGCTTCAATAGGGACAATAGATGCTGATCAGCTGGAGCTGAAGAATCAGCTATAATTAAGAGGCTGTCATCATTGAGTTGTTGGAGTCAGCACATGCAAGCTATGTTCACAGTGGCCAAGGTTGTGCTTTGCTCTGGCAACCAAACTTGATCATGTGTAAGTCTCCCAGATGTAACTGGTGTTGAGGGCATCAAGGGGTCATGGAGAACTCTGAGGCTTGACACTCTAAAAGCCCAGAAGTCAATGGTAAAGGTACAGACAGAATAGCAGTGAAAGCCCCAAGACTGAAGGTGTCAGGGAGAAAAGTTGAGGTTTTGCATGATGAAGAGTGAGTGCCCAGAAGAAACTATTGGTGAAGGTGCAGCCCCGCTGAGGGAGAAGACCCCATTTGGAGATGTCAGTACTATGGGATGACCACTAAGAACAAAGAGTGGGAACCTGCTCAAGCTTAGAACATAGATTGCCAAGTTGAGGAGGAGGAGGGAGGGGAGTGGGGGGAGGAGTATACATATAAAATGTAAATACAGAGACTATCCAATAAATTTGTAAAAAATACTAATAAAGAAAAAAAACATAGATTGCGTGTATTGCAGAGGGTGGTGCCAGAGAAGTGGCTAAAACTCCTTGGAGGAGCCCAGATGATACTGAATAAATCCCAGATATTGGATTTTAAGTTAGTTACACTGTTGGGGGTATGGTTCTATTCTTTTCAGATTGTGACTGTGTCTTGGTTCTTCCCTCTTTAAACTAAAAAGTATTTAACATATTTTTGATTTTGTAGAAGTCTGCAGTTGAGAGACTGAATTTTTAAAGATTGTGTGGAGATTTCCCTGTAGGCTTTACAACAGACAAGGAAAAGATGATCAGGGTGAGGTAAGAATGAAACTCAGCTCAGCCTGATTTTATTATAGCCAGTGCTGGACCAGGACTTCTAGAATCTGGCCTAGATCATTTTACTTCAGTCATGTTTAAGCACAACATAATTATGGAAAAATTTAAATAACAACTCAAGTCCAAGTGCACAACAATTTAAGATATGCTTACAATGAGATGTTTTATAGCATACATCTGGCTTCTTTCACAAGAATATTTACTGTTGACTCAGAGATAGTGCCCAAAATTTAAGGTCTTAGGAAGAATGACCGAGGCCTGTGGGCATAAGGATTGGCCTAGTCCTAAGAAACACCTAGGTGTATGAAATGGAAACTTGGGGGTTCTTTGGAAAGTCAGTTGAATAGTGTTTTTCTGAGGCAAAGTTGTGAAGGAACATTTAACTGAAGTGGACACAGGTGAAAGACTAAGGAAAACTCATGAAGGAATGTTTTGCTAAAGCAGACACAAGTGAAAGGATGTTCTGCTAAAGCAAGCATGTGATAGAAAAAGGATTCTTTGCCAACAACATTCATATATTGCATAATTGAGCTACATTTTTTGGGACTCCATAGAGAGAGAAACACACCACAAAACTTCTGGTGTTTTGCCAGCACTTTTTTGCTGCTTTTTTGGTCATGAGCTGATTGGCAAAGTTGATTGTCAGCTAAGACAGGCACACATGCTGAGGCAAGACAAGAGCTGAGGCAAGCATAAAAAAGATTTCATGGACAGTGACAGAGGCTGAGGCCTGGCTGTCTCTGCTAGGTTGTGTTACCACTGTTGCTAAACCCTCTGGTGGGTGGTGGGCTAAAAGGGAAGTTAAAGCATTTATCTAAAACCATCATTTTTTTAAAGGTTTGAAAAAAATTAGTTACTAGTGTAGAAAAATTTAATCCAGCAACATGGTTGCTCTGGCAAAGGATCACATCCTTTGTAGGTCTACATGATTCAGCAAGAATGCAGGCACAGATCTGGAATATAGACATACCCTTAATTGATGCCTTTAATCCCTTTAATGATGAAAGTAAGCTTTGTTTATAGAAGGAAGCAGCCATGTTTGAAAGTGACGTCTGATTGAGGAGCAGACAAAGTGATGAGTCAGAGAAAGATTTGACAGAATGAGTCTGAGATAGGATATGCTGAGATCACATGAGAGCAGCACAGGAAAGAAAGGTTACATAAGTGAGTGAATGAGTGAGTGAGAGAGAGAGGGAGAGATTGATTAAGAGAAAGAGAGGTGGTGATGTACACAGCAGTTTTACCAGGTCAGTTTTACAGAGACAGGTTACAGAAAGAACAAGCTAGACACAGGTGAAGACAAAATGAGCCAGAGAATGAGAAGGAGCCAGAAGATTAGAATCTCCAAAGTTAGTGTGAGGCCTGGCAGAACAATTCAGACAGAAGCCAAGAGAAGACAGATTGGATTAGTCATCTTGGAAAATTAGATTATATGGAGGCTAGAAGCTTCCAGGCCTTGGGATAGCTAGAACAGAAAAGGAAACACTCTTGAGTTCAGCCAGAGTGAATGCACACAGCTTGGGTACAGCTCTCTTCTCAACCCTTCATCTGAGAAGTCACTTAGGATGTTGTAAATCACAAGTGATGTCACTTATAAAAGTGGGTTTTATGGTCTAAAAGTAGTGCTCAAGATTTAGGGGAAAGGTCTAGACTAAGTAAAACCACAAATTCTGGGAGATAGAGACAGAGCCTGCCTCATCAGCCAGCAAAAGAGTACCAGGCTATAAAACTACATCATTCCTGGCATTTCAGGAAGAGCAGCTGTATACCTCATTCCATTGAAGAGGTGAGTAGCATGTTTAACTAGCTTCTTCAGGGCTGATCTGTGTACACAAGGCCTCTTGGCTGTATACAATTTTGGCTTTTAAAATATTTTGCATTTTTATAGAGACTGAACTTTTAAAGAGTTGATTTGGTAAAGACTGGTATTTTTAAGTTTGCAATGCTTTACATTTGTGAAAAATATTTATATCTCATATTTATATTTATTAATATATATATATATATATATATATATATATATATATATATATATATATATATATATAATATCTTTGTGATAAACCAAAGAAGGGGAAAGGTTATATTTTTTAAAGAACTATGTGTCAAGTTGACAAGAGGTCAATTGTGCTCAATAATTTTATGTCAACTTAATACAAGCTAGAGTCATCTGAAAGGAGTGAACCCTAACTGAGAAAATGCCTTCATAAGTTTGGACTGTTTGGCAAGCCTATGGAAAACTATTTTAATTAGTGATTGATGAATGAGAGCCCAGCCCATCGTGAGTGGGATCAAACCTGGGCTAGTAGTCTTGGATTCTATAAGAAAGAAAGCTAAGCAAGCCATACTGAGCAAGCCAGGGAGTAATATCCTTCCATGGCCTCTGCATCAGCTACCATCTTCAGGTTCCTGCCATGTTTGAGTTCCTGACCTAACTTCCTTCAGTAATGGACCAGCATAACCCAATTAAACCCTTAATTCTCAACTTGATTTTGGTCACAGTATTAAGTCACAGCGACAGTGACCACAGCTAAGACACCAGGCATTTGGTCACTTACATATTCATTCATCCATTTAATACACCATTGTAGGCCAAGCAATGCTGCAGACTGTTTTTAATGGCATCAAACATTTTAATTCTTGGGCTGGAGAGATGGCTCAGCGGTTAAGAGCACTGACTGCTCTTCTAGAGGTCCTGAGTTCAAATCCCAGCAACTACATGGTGGCTCATAAACATCTGTAATGGGATCTGATGCCCTCTTCTGGTGTGTCTGAAGACAGCTACAGTGTACTGTGAATAAGTAAATTTTTTTAAAAACTGAAATCTTGCTTCAAGGAGTGGAAATTATTGTGATTTGTAAAATAAACTTCTTCTAATTATTCCCACATAATTCTCTTAACCAAATTCACTAGAAAAAAAGAAAGCAAAATTCAGCTCTTTGGGATGTATGTCTAGATGTTTGTGTGGGTAAATATACCCACGATTGTATATCCACGATCAAGTGAAGACGATGGGTATCGTCTGCCTTACCTTTTGAAACAGAATCTCTCACTGAACTAGGAGCTCCTTTACTCATGTGGGTGACTTGAACAGTGAGTTCCCAGGATTCTCCTGTCTCCCATCTCAAGGGATGGAGCTACAGACACACTTCACTGTGCCTAGCTTTATATGTTGGCGATGGAGATCTGAGCTTACACCCTTATAATTGTGATTCATTTTGTTGAGTAGGCCATCTCCCCTGCACCCAAATTCAGTTATTGAAAAAGGACACCAGGGGTTGCAATGTGCAAGAGGAATTGGCTGTTAGGCAAAATAAAAGCTGTCAAGGTCCCTTTGAATATTAAATAATTTTTGGCATAGTAATATGCCAGGAAATATCTGGAGCATATTTATACTAAAGACCATCTATCCAAAATGTAACATTAACTGAATATACTGCACTTTTAATCTTTTGGTAAACCATAGAAGAATGGGACTAATATTTATTGGGAACCTAATGTATGTGCCTGTTCCTTGCATTGATTCATCACTGGCCAAAGACATCCATCAAGGCCAAGAGTGCGTAACTGTCTGGAAACACAGATGTTCTCCAACATTTAAGATGTTCTTTATCAAGCATGTCAGCCTATTTATTTGATGTGAGTTGAAAGAAAGGGAAATGAATATTCTGATATCATCAATGGTTGTGCACGTGTTGTTGTAAACTGCCTCTGCTTAAAAGCAACTGAAAAAATCAGTAACTAAAGTCAATCTATCAAATAAATGTTAGAATACTCATATGATTTTCAAACTGAAGATGTTGCGAGATTAACGTCTCCATTACACAGTGCTCTATAATCTGTGCTTCAGAGCCCTCCCTAGTCTCTTTCACAGAGTAACTCTGGACACACTTTAATAGGCCCAAGCGAAGGTATGGTGGTATCAGTCAGTTTGAGATAGACAAAAGTTGCCTCTAGGTTCCTGAATGGGCAATTTAGGCAACTGTTGTCATCTGGGGCTACATTAGAAGGGTTGTCTATAGCAAGATCAGCAGGACTGTTCTGCAGGGGTCTAGCTCATGGTATGGGTGCATGTACTACTTAACTTTGTGGCTTCTTGAAATGCTTCAAAGGCTGTCATTTGATCTCTCCCTGGGCTTCATCACCTCTCCTGAGGGGAGACATGCCACTTAGGCACAATAAATAGTCTTTCTGCATTAGTAACAACTTCAACAATAGTAAGAGAAATTACATCTCAGACACTGTGGCCCAGTGGGTGGTTCTTATTAAGCTCCAACTCACTTAAACAAAGTGAAATAATAAATAATAACAGCTATAGTAAGTGAAAGAATGTCAATTCAGGACCTCTAAGACCAAGTTCTCAAGGACAATGCAGATTTATTAAGTTTTAAAATATAGTAACATATTATAAAATATGTTTATATAATATAAAATTATATATATATATATTCCACAAATGATAGAGATAAGGGACAAAGATAGTGAGAGAGAAGGGAAGGGAACAAGGGAGAGAGGGCAGGGATATTTGTTCCAGAGGACATAGGACTGCCTCTGAATAGAGAGGTCCTAGACATGGTCCATAGGCAAACAGCAGTTTATAAAGGTAAAAGGAGAAACCCATGTTAGAATAACGTGATTAATTTGAATTGGGCATGCTACCAGGTGAGCCAAAGGGATTTTGATTGCTGGATTTCAAGACTTTGATAGCTGGACCTTGGTAGTCAGCTTCATGAAGAGGAAGTGGACAAATAAAGGAACAGACTTTCTGGGCTAGCTATAGGAATGTAATCTAGTGCTCTTTAGCAAGGCAGAGGGTTGGAGAGAAGGGCAGGGCCTGCCTGAGCCACGTTTGCTAGGCCTGGGCTGGCTAGAGTCCCTTCAGTTAGGTTCATTGTAACCATCTAAGTGTGTGTTTAATGTTATCCAAGGTTGAAAGCTCTGTTCCCACTTTAGTGCTCATTCCTCCATGAAAGAGTTCCTAACAAAACTCCCCTTACATTCCAACGGGCCTCTGTGATCTTAACCATCACCTACTGAGGGACCTTAATGGACACAAACAAAATAAATGAATAAAGGTTTGGGGGTTTTGTGTGTATGTGATTTTTGTTTTAAGAAAAAAAATCCCAATACAAAAATGGGGAAAGGCAGGTGCTATGCAATAATAGCACAGAGGGTTGTAAATGTCATAACCCAGCATCTGTCATTGAGCCTCTGGCGTTTCAGTCTACTTCCCACTCTTCAAACAAGGGAGAGATGGCTCAGTGGTTACTTCTTTACATTAAACAGAAAGCTCGAAGTTCAAAGGCTGAGCCATACCACAATCAGAAACTGGGGTTCACAATGCAATCAAATACCCTGCAACAACAGTCTAACCTTGGGCTACTTGTGAACCCGAGAGAGTTCTTTTCTCGGGGAAGGCATAGATCCTACAGCCTCAAGCCTCCTAGGTGCTCACTCAGGCACTGGGTTGAACACTTTCTGCAAAACTTGTGGTTTCTTTCCTTGACATGTCACACCATGGACAGAACAGGCTGAATTGCATTAGGAGTTGCACTGAAGTTTCAAGGCTGGATAAAGAGGTCGTAAGTTAGGAGTAGGAAGGAAAGGAAGCCCTTCACTGGGATCTAGTGTGCCTCTCCTGTGACGATCAAGAGGCTTACCACTGATTACGTCGAAACTTCCTGAAGACATCTCAAACAAGAATGTTGAAAGCAACAAATGAGCTGTGTTTGCTGGGACCAGAATGTTTGTTGCTGTGAGTTTTACCAGATTAGCACTTCTCCCTCATGTCTAAATCTCAGTTGTAAATTAGTTTCCTTACAACTTCATTAACAATGAACTCTTTAGGAGAAATAAGTAAACCAGAGTTTTGGTTTTTTCGGAATTTTACAAAAAGGTTTATTATTTATGTGTATATGCCTCTATGTGGGTGGGGTGAGGGTGGGTAGTAGTCACTGGGGCTAGGAGAGGGCATAGGTCACCTGAAGCTGGAGTTGTAGTTAGATGTGACCTGCCAAGGTGGGTTCTGGGAATTGAACTCTGGTCTTCTGAAAGGTCAACAAGTAGTCTTAATTTTGTAAGCTTGAGCTTTGTTTTGCCTCCATGTATGCTTGTGCACCAATTTCATGTAGGGCCTACAGAGGCCAGAAGATGGCATTAGATCCCCTGGAACTGAAGCATAGGTACCGGGAATCAAACTCAGCTCCTCAGCAGTGTCTTAACTAAGCCATCTCCCCAACCCTAAATTTGTTTTTTAATTTGTGTTTGCAGGTATATGTTCACATGTGTGCTTTATGTTTTATGAAATAGGTTTTATGTACTACAGGCTGACCTCAAACTCACAGCAGTCCTCCTGTCGTAGACTCCTAAGTGGTAGGATTATAGATGTGAGCTATCATACCTGGTTTATAATGTCTGATGACAGTTCCTATCTCATAACTCCACACCTGAGGCAATTGATAGGAACTAGAATTTTATTTCTCCAAGAAAGGTCATAGAAACTTTCCAGTTTTTTAATGTCCTCATCTATGGCTGTTTTTAAGTTGGCATAACTAGAAATCTGTAGGGCTAGCTAAGATATGTCAGTCCCTGCTCTCACCAGCCCCACCAGCCCCATTATGACAGCCATGATAAGCCTGTTGTCCTTATAATGTACTCTGGTCATCTCATCAGCATTATAGATGAGTCTTGGTATTAGCTGTACCAGGGTTGAAGTGGGTAAGGAAGGAGGTGGAGCTCACACTTCCTAGACCCAGCATTCCAAAAGTCCAGACTAGTTTCAGTAGCCCTGGTGTTGCAGCTGGAGCCTGAGCTGGCTCTAGGGGTCCTTGGAAACCTGCCAAGTCTGTTGTCCAGGTAGAGCCAGTAGTCAGGGGTCTTCTTGTTCCATGAGTAGGTCTACTGCCCAGGCATGGGTGTGGTGGATCCAAGCTATAATCCCAACTACCTTCATCTCTGTAGGCATAATTAGAAGCACAATATAAGGGCCCTTTCAGTGTGGTTCCAAGGTCCTTACACAAACCCAATTGCCAGGTGTGGTTTCGGTGTGGGACCTGTTTCATACAGAGTACACAGGTTAGTCCAGACCTGCCTGTGGGAACACTAGATGGCTTTTAGGTCCTTCAAGTAGCGCTGGTCCTCTAATTCTACAAGGGCTCATGCCTGCAAGTTAGGGGCAGTGGGGGTGTCATTTCATAAATAATTTCGAAAGGGGTAAGTCACATCTGAGAGGGTGAATTCTGTATCCTACAGAGGGAAAATGGGAGAAGAGCCACCCAGTTACCAACAGCCTCCAAGGCTAACTTTGTTAGGGTCTCTTTAAAAAGAGTTTTATTCATTCTTTCTACCTGTCCTGAACTCTGGGTTTATATGCACAATGTAATTTCCAATCAATCTCCAGGACCATGGCCAAACTCTGACTTACCTTGGACACAAAAGCTGATCTGACACTATCATCTGTGGGAAGCCATACTTTGGTAAGATGTCTTCAAGTAATTTCTTTGCCTTGACTGAGCAGTCTCATGTTTGGTAGGAAACACTTCCGTCCAACCTGAAAAGATGTCTATAAACACAAGGAGATACCTGTACCCATATTTTCCAGGCTTAACCTCCGTGAAATAGACTTCTTAAAAAGAACTAAGTTGGGTGCCTTTCAACTGTGTCCCTCCGGTTGTGATGTTCTTAGTTGCATTAGTGAGCTTGCAGGCTTTGTAGCTGGCCATTATTTTATCAGTTTTAGAACGAGAATCTTGTATATTGAGCTCAGCATGATGAATCAGATCCTGCATTCTCCAGGTATCCATCGGAGTGGCTTGTTGCAACTTGGTTAGGATTTGCTCCCTGAGATTAGCAGGCAGGATTAGATTTCCTTCCACTGACTGCCATTATCCCTCCAGAAACCGAGTCATGGAAACCTGCTCGATCATTGGAGGTCCTCTGCTGTGTATGTGGGATCAGCTGGTAACTGGGGATCCTCCAAGCCTGGAAATGTGATGGCTAGCACAGGCTCTGCTTTTAGGGCTCTTTCCTTAACTGTTCATCTGCTAGGTTATTGCCTCTAGTGACTGGATCACCTCCTTTTCAATGACAGTGGATAATAGCTAGTCTTTTGGAAAGACAAAGAGCCGTTAACAGGGCCAAGATTTCTTTTCTTATTTTTAATAGTCTTTCCTTCTTCAGTCAACAGTCCCCTTTTCTGTATATTATCCTATGAACATGAGCAGTTGCAAAGGCATACTGTCAGTGTAGACGTTTTGCTGTTTGTCCTTTCCTAAAGCCTTTGCTAGTACAACTGGCTCAGCCCATTGAGCTGATGTTTCAATAGGTAAAGCCTCTGTCCAGATGACTTCTTCCTTTGACCTTACCACTGCCCGTGCATGTCTCCATCCATCCTGCATGACGCTGCTGCCACCACTGAACCAGGTTCACAGAACCTGTGTGTCTAGAAGTGTGCCTTGTAAGTCCACTCAAGTCCCATGCACTTGTGCCAGGATTTCCACAGTCATGAACTGGTATCTCCAAGACTAGGTTGGGCAGGAGAGTAGCAGGGGTTTGGAAAGAAATTCTGGTAGGGTTCAGAATAGAGTCTGATAATGTGTCATGCAGGTATTATTAAGCCAGTGGTCTGGAAGTTGCTTTAGGATTCCTTAGATAGCATGGGGAGAGGTGATAACCAGAGTTTGTCCCAAAGTCAGTTGCATCTTTCACCAGGGGAGCCACTGCTGCCACCATGTGGAGGCAGGGTGGCCATCTTGCAGCCACTAAATTGAGCTTTTGGCTATTCCTTTATGTTTATCTATAAACACATATAAGGGCTTAGTGACATCTGGCAATACTAAGGTGGTACTGACAGAAGGGTTTCTTTCAGTGCATCCTGGGCCTTCTGATGGATATCAGTCCATGTGAAACCTGGCTGTTCCTTGGTAGCTTCATATAGGGGCTTGGCCAATTTGGCAAAACCAGGGATCCATAGGCGGCAGAAGGGCGCCATCTCCAGGAATTCCTTCAATTCTCTTGTATTGGGGGGGGGGGAGAGTAGGGATTCTCAGGACTATTTCTTTTCTGGCTTGAGACAGTCATTTCTTACCTACTTTTAGGATGTTGCCCAAATATTGTACCTCCTTTTTGCAAATCTGGGCTTTCTTGGCATATGTATGGTATTCTAGTTTCTCTAGGGTCTGTAGAAGTTGTTCAGTGCCTTTCAAGCATAGCTCCTGTGTACTGGCTGTGATGAGCAAATCATCTACATATTGTAAAAAGTAATTTGGGGGTACAGGGAGTGAGACTCACCCAAGTCCTTGTTGGGATTCTGTAAACCCCACCCCTCAGTTACCTAGCAACAGCCAGGTATACCCCACCCCTCAATTACCCAGCAGTAGCCAGGTATGCTCCGCCTCAGTGACCTGACACTATAAAAGGAGCTGCTTGACCCCTCCTCTCTCTCTTGCTCTTGTGCTCTTGCTCTCCCACCCCTATCCCTCCTCTTCCCCTTCCCTTCCCCCCTCTCTCCCCACGTGCTCATGGCCGGCCTCTACTCCTCTACTCACCCCCCCTCTGCCTCTACCACCCTCTTAACTCTCCCATGACCTGAATAAACACTATTCTGTACTATACCGTTGTGTGGCTGGTCCCTCAGGGGGAAGGGATTCCCAACATGGACCCCCCAGAGGCATCTCCCTTGCCCCCAGGCCTCGCCACACCTCCATGGGCCATATGCCCCCCACTCTCTTCATCCTTCCCCTAACATTGGTGCAGAAACCCGGGACATCATCTTTTCACAACATTGGTGCCCCGTGACTTTTCCTTTCAGTGACTTTTCCTTTCCTTGGTGCCCCGTCATCTTTTCCTTACAGTCCTCATGAAAAGATGGTCAGAGAGTTCTTGAAGCCTTGGGAGAGCTGGAATCAGGTCAGTTGCCCATTATTTCCTTTGTCAGTGTCATACCATTCAAAAGCAAAATAATCCTGAGTTTTGGGGGCTAAAGAGAGATTAAAGAAAGCATCCTTTAAGTCCAGTACTGTATACCAAATATGGTATGATGATAGAGAACTCATCAAGATATATGTGTGTGTGTGTGTGTGTGCGTGCGTGTGTGTGTGTGTGTGTGTGTGTGTTTGTGTGTGTGTGTGTGTCTTAGGAACTGTGGAGTGAATGTCTATCACCTGTTTGTTAACTTCTCTCAGATCTTGTACTGAACAGTTGTCATTGGAATTAGGTTTGCAGACTGGTAACAGGGGTGTATTCCAAGCTAACCAGCAAACTCACAAGACCCCCAGATCTAATAGCAGCCTGATATGAAGCATGATTCCTTTGTGGGCTTCCTGTATTGGATCTGCCCCTGGTTCGAGCTCAGCGAAGGGACAGTGCTTGGCCAGTCCCATACTGCCTGTTTCAGCCCACAGACAGAAATCACCATAGCCAGGCTTTGATGTCATGGCTTGGTTCTCTTGGAGTCACAAGCAACCTGTATTCATCAATCAGTCCACAGTCATCCCAAGTGGGTTGATGGATTAAAAATAACAGTTTCTAGCAGTGTTATCAAGGCATGGGGGTTCTCTGAAAAGGGGGCATTCTGAGATTTCCAATTATACAAGTCACTAGTAGCAAAGGGCCAATAGAGATGAGGCTGATTGCCTTGGTCATGGGAGAGGGCAACAGCTCCTGGAGGAAGGTTGTACAGTTGGGACCAACTGTTTGTACTTCTGGAGTGCCATCCTTTCCTGTGTTCTTGTGGAGGGTCCCAGCTCCTCTGCCCAGAAGGTCTGGGGGAGGGGGAGGCCTCTACAGCCAGGGCCAAGGACTCAGGTGCGGCTCCTTCTATGGTAGAGTCCTATACCATTGGGAAGAGGGTTGATAAGGGATGGGGGTGGGGGATGAGGTTGTCCATCTTTCCTTTTCTAAGCTTCACTGATAAACTGTGTCTGCAGACCTGGACCTCCTTAAAATGCCCTAAGACCAAGTCGATTGGAATAGCAATCATCTGTCTCTTTCCTTCTCAATCACAGAATAGTAAAGATGCAACATACAAAATAGATAGCCACAAGGGGGTGGCAATGGCTAGCCAGCAGATTCCTCTGCTTGTATAGCTGGGAACCATGTAGCAGGGTTTCGTGTCTGCTCCATCCTTCCCAGAAATTAATACCAGGGGCACTTCTTCCCTCGGGGGCTCTGGAATGTAGCCCCCGTGGCTACAACCCTTCAGCACATCCACTTAAGTGGAGTTCCTGTCTGCTTTAGTCATTTCTTGCCATGATAAAAACTCCAACATCCAAGGCCCTCAGACACAAATGGCACTGAAATAAAGACCAACAACAAGATGTCTTTTTACCAGCCCACCTTCTGACCCTTTGGTTGGGAGTCCGGGGGGTTTGGGGTTCCTAGCCAAAATGCACCAAGATATTATGCCCAAGTCATAGGGATTCCAAAGATCACCAAGGAGCCAATTCTGATGCAAACACATATGGGTCCTTATCTTGAGCAAGGACTCTCACTGTCACCATCTGAGTGAGAGCCTCAAGTCTAGGGGTACAGGTATTGCAGTTACAACAAACTTGGGAAATTTCTATATGGGTCAGAAAGTTAGTATTTTAAAAACTGCATTTCTGGCATGATATGCAGGAACCAGACATGGGGGCAAAGCTACCTGACAAACAGGATGATTAGGTTATTTATTCTCTGCAGGATGTCTTAGGATATGCATCTTTACCCTGCTATTATAGCCTGACTGGCTGTTGCGGGGTGGGGGAGTATTGTCATACAAAGTTTGTTTAAGTGGACTTTGTGGGGATTTTTCCCCCTAGAATTGGAGTTTAGCTCCTGGTATTGCACAAAATGGAGTTTCTTAAAAAACAGAGTTGGTTGGGCTTTACAAAGGGGAACAGAGGCACTGACCAAGTTAGAGTACTTGCTAATTAGAAGTGTTGAGTACCTTCAGGCAAGTCCGACCTTCACTGACCTGCCATCTTCTCTCTTCACTTTGTACACAACCACTTGATAAACAGCAGCAAACTGCAGCAAGAGCAACCAGCCTGCCAATCAGCTCCCTCTTTCGGGGCTCTAGCACTGCAGCTATATTTCTTTATCCCAGCTACTTCCCAGTAACAACACAGAGAGACCAAGATTTATTTTCAAGCTTCATTCACCTCAATACTGAAGGGCCCACGCTAACATTACAAACTCTATTTTTTATTTAGACTCTGTCTTAGTTAGGGTTTTACTGCTGTTAAGAGACATCATGACCAAGTCAATTCTTACAAAAAACAACTTGGGGCTGGCTTACAGGTTCAGAGATTCAGTCCAGTATCATCAAGGTGGAAGTATGCCAGCATCCAGGCAGGTATGGTGCAGCAGAGCTGAGATTCTACAGCTTCATCTGAAGGCTCCTAGTGGAAGACTGGCTTCCAGGTAGTTAGGGTGAGGGTCTTAACTTTATGCCTACAGTGACACACCGACTCCAACAAGGCCACACCTAATTCTGCCACTCCCTGGGCCGAGTATATACAAACCTTCACAGACTCCATCTTATGTTAAACTTGTCCTCAGACTAAACTCAGTTACTGGAAAAACCACAGCTTATTCCAGGAACCAAAACACTCCTAGCAACAGCCATAACTTTCCTAACAACAGCCACTTTAGCCTAAGTAGCAGCAAATCAGCTCCTAAAAGGAAAGTATCTAAATATTCAGGATGTTTTGAAATAGATTACTCAAGTTAATCAATTATATAACTGCTATGTTGGAAAGCCCCCTACCCTGCTGTAACTGTGACCAAAAGGCAAGGCTTCCCTAGCTCAAGACCTTCCACACCCATCCACTGCACTGGAGAAGTTGGAGGGTCTGAGCTTGAACTTGAATATTCTTTGTTTCTGCATAGGATTTGGATTCCTGGTGGTTTCTTGTGATCTGTGGGGACCTTTGAGATCTTGGAATAACAAATACTCGGACAGTCAAATGATCTATCTTAATCCCCTAAACTAATCTGACTACCTCCTAGCCAAAATCCCAGTAACGCTTGCATTTTTGGCCTTCAATTCTCCAGCTGGATTCTATGAACTCTTTCCTCCTTCTCATGGCTGATCTGAACCTCTCTTCTTCTCTCATTCCTTCCCCTGGCTGGCAGAAGTCCTGCCCTTTTCTCTCTGCTGATCAACCATTGGGTGATCAACATTTATTGACAAGACAAAGAATAAATAGTAAGAATTGCTTACACAAATTTGAGAGAGGAGACATAGCATTACAAAGCTGTGTCCAAATTGAAACTACATATGAGAGCAGAGAAATTAGCATTTGAATAACACAGGAATAATCTTTACTCAGTGAACAAAAATTTTATGCCTACAAAAAAGTATTCAGAATTTCTAATGCCACACACTTGCCCAAACTATCTGCGGCTGGAAAAATAACATTCCTTATAGAGTACAAGGGAAAGCATAGTCAGCTGCTATGGACAGTCTGAAGCAGTCCCATACCCCAAATTAAAATGAGATCATTCTCATAATATTTCTATGTTTTTAAAGAAACCAAAATTCTCACTACACAGATGGGCCTCCTGAGAGTTGTTTTCTTGTCCATGTAATAACAGTCTCATTGGATCCGCTCTAAATAGAGGGATGGTGTCAGGTTTTGTTTGTTTGGTTTTTGTTTTTGTTAGAGTCCACATAGCTCAAGATAGTCTTGAACTCACCACACAACTGAAGATAGCTTTGACTTCCTGGTCCTCTTGCCTCAGTCTCTTGCGAGATGGATTACAGAGGTGCGTCCTCATTCAAAGGAGACATTGTATGTCTGTTCTTTACCAAAAATCTTACAATTAGATAGTGAGTGTTTTAATTGTCAACTAAATGAAATTTAGAGTGACTGGGAAAAATAATCTCATTAAAGAAACTGTCTAGATTTTGACCTGTGGGCACATCTGCGGGCATTATTCTAATTATATTAATTGAGGAGAGAATGCCTGTCCACTCTGGTTGGAACCATTTCCTAAGTTTGAGTCCTGACTGTTTAAGAGCAGAGAAAGAGAACCACATACAGGTATGCATGTACTAATTCTCTCTCTTTTCTTTAAAAAAACTTTGTGTAAGTTTATTTGACTTCATGTGTATGCATGTATATGCACTACGTCATGTATGCCTGCTGAATTTTCTGGAACTGGGGTTATGGATGGTTGTAAGCTACCTTGTGGGAATTAGAGATCAAACCTAGACTGTCAGCAAGAGCAATGGGTGCTCTTAACTGGTAAGTCACCTCTCCAGATCCATCTCTCTTCTTTTGACCTAGGATGTGACATGACTAGCTACTTCAAGTTCCTGATCCCTAACTTCTCAACAACCATAAACTATAATAACCCCTTTTGTGAAAGTGTTTCATCACCTGGGACAGTTAGTAGCCTTATGATCTTTTGGAAGGTTCTAAATGTCATGTCTCTATCCAGGACCAGAGACACACACCAGACTCCATTCTTGGGAGAAAAAGTAATGGAGCAGAACATATTAAAATAATTTTCAAAAGAAAAGTTAGGCACAGTGCCACATATCCATAATCCCAGCACTTGGGAGACAGAGGGAGGAGAGTCAGGAGTTCAAAGTTGTCCTCAACTACGGAGAAGGCCAGATGAGCCTGAGTTACATAAAACACTGTCTCAAAAAATTAAATGAAAGCTAGAGATTGCTCCTGTACAACTCCCAGCACCCAGATAACACTCACTACCAACTGTAAATTCAGTTTCAGGTGATCTAGTGCCTCTGTCTAGCCTCAGTGTGCACCAGGCATGCAAGTGTTTCACAGACATACATGCAGGAAAACACCCATACACATAAAATAAATAAGTATATATGATAACACAGAATTCATTGCTACACACACACACACACACACACACACACACACACACACACGCGCGCACGCATGCTCACAGTGTTTTTTTTTTTTTCTTTCCCCCTTCATAGCACCTGTATCCTACTATCTTTCTCTCTACAGCTTTTTCTCCCTCATTTCTCCATGGTCCCCTTCAACTTTCTGGGCTCTTGTAGTTACTCTGGGTTATATACACAATCTAGAGATTTAGAGCTAGGATCTACATACAAGAGAGAATATGACTTTCTGGGTTTGAATTACTTCACTAAGCATAATATTTTGAGTTTCATTCACTTGTGTTGTGGTTTGAATATGATTGGCCCAGGGAATGGCACTACTAGGTGTGGCGTTGGTTGTAGTATGTGTGGCCTTGTTGGAGGAAGTGTGTCATTGTGGGGGTGGGCAATGAGACCCTCCTCCTAGTTACCCATGAAATAGTCTTTTGTTTCATCTCATAACAAAACGTAGAACTGTCAGCTCCTCCTGCACCATGCCTGCCTTGTAGCTGCCACGTTCCTGCCTTGATGATAGTGGACTGAACCTGTAGGCCAGCCCCAATTAAATGTTTTTCTTTATAAGAGTTGCCTTGGTCATGGTGTCTCTTCACAGCAATGGAAACCCTAACCAAGACAACTTACCTATAAATTTCATTCTTCTTTACAGCTGAATAGAATGCCATTGTGTAAGTATATCATAATTTCATTATCTAGTCATCAGCTGAGAAATACTAGGCTGATTTTGAATAGAGTGGCAATGAATATGGCCAAGCAGGTATCTCTGTAGTAATGATATTAAATTTTTTAGATATATGCCAAGAAGTGGTATAGCTAGCTTCTATGGTAGGTCTAAGTTTAATCTTTTGAGAACTCTTCGCACTGATGTTCAGAGTGGCTGTAGAAGTTGGTAATGTATCAAAAGTGAATGTGAGTTCCCTTTTCCTCGCTTTTACAAGCATTTTTGTCCATTGTTTTCTTGATCTTCACCATTTGACTGGAGAAGTTGAAATTTCAAAGTAGTTTTAACTTGCATTTCCCTGGTTGCTAAGGATATTAAACACTTCTAAAGATTTTTTTTAGCCATTTGTATTTCTTCTTTTGAAAATTCTGTTCAGATACACAACTCCTTTTGTTGTTGTTGTTGTTCGAGACAGGGTTTCTCTTTGTGTAATCCTGACTAGCCTGGAACTCATTCTGTAGATTAGGCTGGCCTCCAATTCACAGACAAGTGCTGAGATCAAAGGTATGTGCCACTATGCCCAGCAATAGCCCATTTTTTAATTGAGCCACTTCTTATTTTCTCCCTTTGGTTTTTGATTTCTTTGTATATTCTGGATATTAATTCTCTATTGGATGGAAAGCTGGCAAAGAGTTTCATTCTGTGGGCTTTCTCTTCATTGGACAGATTGCTTTCTTTATGCATTAGGGGTTCTCTAAGGGAACAGAACTGACAGAAAGAACACACACACAATTTAATAGACCGGCTTACTGTAGTTAAGTAGGCCAGCAATGCCTGTCCTGACAGAAAAGCCAAGGATCTAGTAGCCGTTCAGTTTCTGAGACTGGATGTCTCAGCGGTCCCAATCTGCTGAAGAATGATATGGTCCAAGTGATTGAATAGCCTGAACCTTTTGGAGAGCCTTCTCCTGTTCCTGATACCATATGACGTTAGCATTTTTCCAAGTCACTTAATATATGGGTCAGAGTAACATAATGAAGTGAGAAATATGCAGTCTCCATAATCAAAATAAGCCCCTTGAATTTTGTTTGGATTTATTTCCTATCCTCTGATGCGCATATGCCTTTCCAACAAGTCCAAAGTGGTTGCTACCTCCTGCTTACTTGGTCAAGTTGACATGTCATCCAAGTAGTGGGCCAGTATGATCTTTTTTTGGAAGAGACTGATGATCAAGATCCCTTTGAACTAAGTTATGACACAGGGCTTGAGTGTTAAAAAAAAACTCCTGAGGTGAAATTGTAAAGGTATATTTGCCAGGTGCAGGCAAATTGCTTGTCTTCCTTGTGAAAAGGTATCCCAAAAAAGCATTTGTTAGATCAAGAGTTCCATACCATATAGCAGATGTAGTAATCTGATCAAATAAGGACATTGTATCTGATAAAGCAGCTTCAATCAGTCATTGACCATGCCAGCTCAGTAAGTCAACAGGGTCTCAATATCATATGCAGAAAGTCTGTAGAGAAGCTTCTTTGTTTTATGATGATCCTTTATTGACTTTAATTCCTGAGCAAATACAGTCCTATTCAGAAAGTCCTTTCATATTATAGAGTAATGGCTTGATTTTCTTTTAGCGGTTTCAATGGTTCAGGTTTTACACTGATATATTTGGTTCATTTGGAGTTGGTTTTGTGCAAGGTTATACAAGTGAGTCTAATGTTATTCTTCCGTTTATGGACATTCAGCTTTTCCAACATGATTTGTTAAAGATGCTGTCTTTCCTCCAGTGCATATTTCTGGCATCTTTGCCAAGAATTAGATGACTGTAACTATCTGCATTTAAGTCTTAGTCTTTTATTCTGTTCCACTGAGCCACATGTCTGTACCACACTGGTTTTAGAGCTATAGATGTACTGTTGATTTTTTTGTTCTGTTTGCTGACTTGATACAACCTAGTCATCTGGGAACAGGGAACCTTGACTGAGAAATCACCTTCAGCAGACTATCTGTAAACAATAGTGTGGGGCACTATTTTTTTTTAATTTCTTTTTATGTGTGTGAGTGTTTTGCCTGCATGTATATTTGTACAGCACATGCTTACCTGGTGCCCAGGAAGCCAGAAGAGGTGTTGGATCCCATGTAACTAGAGTTATGGATAGTTGTGAGTTGCCATGTGGGTGCTGAGAATTGAACACGGGTAAGAACTCTGAAAGAACAAGTACTCTTAACTGCTGAGTCATCTTTCTAGCCCTGTGAAGTATTTTTAAAAAATATTCATGATTGAGGGCCTAGCCCATTATGAGCAATGTCACCCATGGGCAGGTTGTCCTGGGTGGTATACAAAAGTAGGTTGAGCAAGCCATGGTGAACAAGAACATACAGGTTCCTGTCTTGGCTATAAAATGTAAGATTAAATAAATCTTTCCCTCTCAAATTGCATTTGACCATGGTCTTTGTTATAGCAACAGGAAGCAAATTAGAACGACAGCTCTGCAATATAACCTGATATAACTTAATAAAACTCCAGCACTGTTCCTGGGCCTCCTGTACTTCATATGAGCATTATGATGTTTTTCTTTCTATTTCTATCATTTTTATTGGTATTACATTGAATCTGTAAATTGCTTTTGGAAGGATAGTAATTTTCTTTTCTTTCTTTCTTTTTTTTTTTTTTTCAGATGAACCACAGTAGAGTTTATTATTCCAGTGATTTGCATAGCTGGGTTGCAAGTCTATGGCAGGCTGCCTGCCTTCCTGGAGGCACTTACCCCATCTCCCCCTCTGAGGGAACTCCACTTGGCCATGGACCCCATAAACCTTTGAATGAATTTATTTAGACTTTTGGACATCTGTATGTTTCCCTCTGAAAATATTGACAGCCATGTTCTGCCCACCCTATGGCCTGCCAGTCTAGCCTATAGAGGGTGATTCCCATTGCTCTGTAATTTCGAAATAAACAGAATTGGTAGCAAGTCTGAGTGCTGAGTGATGTCCAAAGAGGCACTGTGCGGACAGTCACAAGATGTCTTCTCATGGGCGGGCACTGTGCAATGTGTGGCAGTGCAGACTGTCTACAGTTTGTCCAGGAAGTTGTTCAGCGATGGGATACCCTCCTTCAGGCCTTTGTGCTTGTGGGCCTCAGCTACCATTTGGCTGGGACGGCTGCTGTTGTCAAAATGGTCCCTAGGCAGGACTTGCCAGTGGCCAAACATACACTGGGGAAAGGCCTGGTCACTAGTGTTGGATCAAAGGTCTGTGGTGAAGCTGAAGGACTCACTGACAGGCAGTTAGGCCTTAACCACAAACATGGAGATACCAGCCACCTGAGACTCCTCAAATACATGGCCATGCTTTCTGTTCAGGATACCACAGATGCCACCCACAACTTGCTCAGGACACTGGATCTCCACCAGATAGAATGGCTCCACGAGGTGGGGCTGTGCAGTCAGCACACTGGCATAGAGACAACAGTGTGCTGTGGAGATGATCTGACCACCTCCCCGGTGGATGGCATCAGTATGCAGGGTCACATCATGGACATCAAACTGCACACCACACATGTTCTCCTCACAAAGAGCGCCCTCCTTGGTGGCCCACTGGAAGCCAGCCACCACACTGTCCTTGATCTCATGCAGGTACTGCACACCCTTGGTGATGTCGGTGAGAATTGGGGCCGGTGCCATCGGGTCTGAAGCACCAGATCTTGCGGGCTTCAGCAACATCCCACTCATACTTTTCCGATAGATAGCGGGCATGTGCCTTAAGCTCCTGGCGGGCAGACACCTCACCGTTATTGATGTCCTCTGCCAGGCCGTCAGGGAAGGGCCTGGCCTTCATGTATAGCTGGTTGTGCTTGTTGGGGGGACTTGGACAGAAATAGCACATTGGACTCTTCACTGACTGTCTCCCAATTTGACATGAGATTTCATGATGGGGAAGCAGGCATGGTCCTTCTCCAGGTCCTTAAGTCATATCTTCAGGTGCAGCTCACCGGTGCCAGCAATGATGTGCTCTCCAGACTACTCGATGATGCGCTGCACCATAGGTTCAGATTTAGCTAGCCACTTCAGCCCCTCCACCAGCTTAGGCGGGTCAGCTGGGTTCTTCACCTCTACTGCCACCCTGACAAGGCTGACACTAACTTCATCACACGCATATTGTGAGCATGCTCACTCAAAGGCGGTGATGGTCCCAGTCTTCACTAGGAACTGGTCCACTCTGACCAGCCCCACAATGTTTCCACAAGGGGCATCCTCAATCAGCTCCACATAGCGGGCCATCATCAGAATAGGCTTCAGGTACAGGTCCTCTTTCTTCCCAGGGGCTCATGATCTGGACCTTCAGGCCCATGGACACCACCCCAGAGAACACTCTACCAAAGGCATAGGAGTGGCCTTTGTCAGAGCTGGTACTATCTTGGAAATGTACATTATAAGGGGGCCTTTGCAATCGCAGCTCTTAATACCTATGGCGGCCTTGTCTTCAGGTGGCAACTCATACAGCAGCTCACAGCGGTACTTCTATGCAGTGACAGGGAATGGCAAGTGGATGGTGATCATCTGTAGCAGGGCGTCTCCTTCAGGCAGCCAGCCTCAAGCAGTGGTTTGCCTTCCTTGTCCTTGTCCTTGCTCTCCAGTTTGATGTCCAGATTCTCAATCAGCTTGGCTGTCTCCTCCTTTCTGAAGTTCAGGATGGCGTAAAACACCTTGAAGATGGGGTCCAGGATGAGCTGATAGAAGGTGTGGGGAAGTTTCTTCCCATCTGTGCTACTGGCTGACTTGCTGAACTTGCCATTGGCCAGGTCAAAGCACTGGTCTCCCCACAGCTTCTTCATCATGTCTTTTACTTTCTTGGCCCGCTCAGCTGAGCTCAGCTAGCCCTCGCTCTTGGCTGCAAACTTGGCCACATACATCTCTGCAAATTGTTTCAGAGTGAAGGCCCAGCCATGCAGGCCAGAACAAAAGCCTACGGTGCCCAGGACAGGATCAATTATGATAGTGCCCATGGGCCACTCGCCCTCACACAGGTAGAGATGATGACACTGACATTCTCCACGATGCGCTGGAAAGTCTGGAGGAGCTCCTCAGGCTCCAGTTGCAGCTCAAGCAGGGCCTGGTCCATCTTATTCATCATCAGTACAGGCTTGACACGCTCAGCAACAGCCTGTCCAAGCACTGGTTCTGTCTGTACTCACACGCCAAACACACAGTTCACCACCACCAAAGCTCCATCGGTGACACGCATGGCAGCCATGACCTCTGAGGAGAAGTCCATGTGGCCTGGAGAGTCAATGAAGCTGATGAGGAAGCCGGAGCCATCCTTGCTCTGCCTGATGAAGTTCAGGTCGTTCTCAGAGAGCTCACAGAAGAGGGGATGGCCATGGACTTGATTGTGAGGCAGCGCTCCTGCTCGTCCTTGCGAGTGTAAGTGAAGCGTGTCTCACCGGCTCGAGCTGAGGCCATAACGCCTGCCTTGCACACAAGGGAGTCGGTCAGTGTGGACTTGTCATGGTCCACGAGTAATGACTGACATGTTCCGGATGTTGGCTTTCTTGTCCATGACGGCATGGATCTGATCTACTGTGAAGTTCACCATGGTGGCAGATGATGGCAGACTCTCAGAGACAGAGGTGAACATGAAGGTGCACCGACAATGGTGGCTGCTGTGGCGGAAGAGCAGTAATTTTCATAACATTAACTCTACCAAGCCATGCGCCTAAGAGATCTTTTCATCTTCTCGTATCTTCCTCAATTTCTTTTTTCAAAAATATAAAATCTTCATTGTAGTAATCTTTCACTTCTTTGAGCGATGTTTGAAAAGGCCATAGGAAATCATACTATTTTTAAAGCTTACTTTAAAATGTGTGTATAATTACGCACATATTTCTGGATAGAGTGACTGTACACGAGGTGATAATGCCTTCCTGGGGCGCCATAAATTATTTAAAAAAAACCCGAGTGCCAGGATGGGAAAGAGAAACATACTGAGTTGTTGGTCAGAGATATCTAAGAGACCTCTGAAACACTACAGGGTTTGTCATTGCCCCTGGTCACCTCCAAGAACCTGAAGGTAAGACTTTATTGCTGAAGATCCACACACTTTAGACAAAGGACTTGGAGGATTCAGCTGGAATTGACTTGGAAGCCTCTTCCCTCAGGACTAGCTCTCATAGTAGCAGAAGATATTATGCAAACTGCCAAGGGAGAAATGCAATCAACAGTCCTACATGGATGTGAAGCATGTGATGCCTCTAGTATTTATATCTTGTGGATAACTTAAGTCCTATTAAATAGGAGAAAACTCATGCTTGTATTGTAAACCTAGACAACTACTGGTTGCTGAACAGGTAATAGACATTAAAGGAAGACCCACTACTGCCAATATCCTAAGTCAATATAGCTTCTAACTGTACTCTAAATAGTTATTCCTACAAACAAACATAGCTCTTACCCTCACCAATGATGTTTCTTTTTTCTTTCTTTTTTATTATTTTATTTTATTTTATTTTATTTTTTGCTGCAGCAAAGACTGGTCAAAATGCAGACCAAGTAACTGTGGGGTTCCCAGCCCCAGATGGGACATGTGCAATGTCCCACGAACCAGTGGAGAACTATCGGCAGTCAGGGACTGCTGCAGGGACAGTCACCTGACTGGGAGAAAAGGGTTCATTCTCAATGACCCTTAGGCTCAGTAACTTCTCACATTTATTTTCACTGGTGTCTATTCAAAGAGCTTATACTGGGTAGCACAGGTGAACATACTTTGGTGGTGGAGTTATAGACTTTTGTGAGTTGCCGTGTAGGTGTTGGGAGTTAATTTTAAAATAATATATTTTGAGCATACTCCCCTCTGTACCCTCATTCTTCCTTCCCCACTTTTTCTTAGTCTACTTTGTACCTTAGACATTTCACTTCTAAATTCATGGTATATGTACATACATGATTTTATGTGTGTGTGTGTGTATGTGTGTGTGTGTATTATGTGTGTATATATATATATATATATATAATGTAGAAACCAAAAATGAGAGCGAACGCAGGTAGGCTTGCAGTAGTGCATGAAGGAAACTAAATGGCTGCCTGGACCTTTATATACATACAGCATGCTTGTGTGCATAATTTTGGGTCAAATAATAATTTAATTCTTTGTTTGATTTGATTTTGTTTGACAGAGGATTTTGAGCTAAGAAATCACATGTAGCTAGAGTGATCCCAAAACCCTGACCTTTGACAGGATTATAGACATGTACTATGTTGTCCTCTTTTTCCTCCTCCTCCTTAGAATTCTAATTCTTCTAATTCTGCTTCTTCCTCCTCCTCTGCCCCCTTCTTCTGCCTTCCCCCCTGATTTTTTAGCAAAGCCCCATTCTAAATTGAAGGCTAACCTTAAAATTACAATCCTCCCGCTCCAGCCTAGAAAGTGCCGGGACAGGCATGAGAAAACATGCCTGACTAGTAAGTCATCTGTTCCAGCTGTATTTTAACAATAAAACAAGGGTGTTGGTTTTGTTCTGTTTACTTCATCAGTCTCTAAGGAAGCAAGACACAGATACTCTCAGAGTTGCTATCTCTAGCTGCTGCTCTTTACTTCAGTCATCTCTCAAATTGTCCACTATGATTTTTAAAATGCTGGAATCTATTTTTATTATTTATTTATGTCAAGGAAGGACACACCTGTGCCACCACGTGCATAGGACAACTTTTGGGAGCCATTTCTTGCCTTCTGCTTTGTTGAGGCAGGGTTGTTTGTTTTTTGTTTGTTTTCCTTCTACGGCTTTCAGTAGGCCAAGCTAGCTGACCCATAAGCTACTGGTGGATTCTCCTGTCCTCGCTTCCCATCTCAGTAGAAATGCTGGAAACACACGTGAGCTATGACATACGCCTTTCTGTGGGCTCTGGGACTGTACTCAGGCCACGGAGTCTGTGCCTCCCTGCTCTTGAGAAAGGGTCTCATTGTAGCCCAGGCCTAAAACTTACTGCAAAGATGATACTGTCCTTGGATTTCTAATCCTCCTGCCTGTGCCTGATTCCTGGGATTACTGATGTTTGCTAGAACTGCTAGAATGCAGAAACTACTGAGAAGTTGGCTGCCATTTACACTATGGGTCCTATCAGCTCCAACTTCTGATGTTTACTACTTACTTTAATTTCTTCTGGGGGTTTCTTTATGTCTAAATACTACATTTAAAGCTCTGTATATGCGACCATGGTAGCATATATTTGTAATCCCAGCACTTGAGAGGCTTAGGCAGAAAGAGTGCTGTGAGTTCGAGGCCAGCATGGGCTACACAGAAAGGTTTAGTCTGAAAAACAAATAAAAACCCCTGGCAAAATAATAATAGGAATAAAGGTCTGTCTTCACTTAGCCCTTTCCCCAAATACCTTCTTATTCTTAGAATAAACGTGAGACAGCAGTAATTCCATCTACATCTTTATTTGCCTTGTTCTTCCCTCACAGCTACCATTCTTTAGAAGAACACTGGGTTATGTGTATTTATTTGTGTGTGTGTGTGTGTGTGTGTGTGTGTGTGTGTGTTTTCTTGAGTGTGTATGGAGGCCAGAAAATAACTTTAGGGAATCAGTTCTCTCCTTTTCACAATGTAGGGTCTGGGGATCAAACTCAGGTCATCAGGTTTGGCAGTAAATCCCACATTTTTGCATTGCTGTAGTGAATATTAAATCATCCATGTATATCACTGGCTTTACTTTAATATTAAAGATTAAAATATTTATTTACAATATGACTGTAATTATTCAGCTCACAACAAAATTATGTGGTAGAATTTAAAGAAAAAAGAATAACTACATACCTCCCTCCTTTGTTTCCTTCTGGTTTACTCTTCCAAAAAAATGTCTTTTTAACATGTAAATAAATGTATTTTTATGTGTATGGGTGTTTTGCCTGAATGCACAGTGGAGGCCAGAAGAGGGCACTGGATTCCATTGGGACTAAAGATTATGAAAGCTGTGAGCTGCCATGTGGGTGCTGGGAATTGAATCCTGCCTTAACGGTTAAGCTATCTCTCCAGCCCACAAAAAAATTCTTAATTCAGTGTGATAGCTCACACCTATAATGCCAGCACTTGTGAGATAAGAGGATTGCTTCCAGTTCAAGGCAGGTTGATCTACAAATAAATAGAAGGACAGCCAGGGCTGCCTCAACAGCACTAGTGATGTAAACAGTTCACTGGATACAAGCCTTATGTCTGTAGAGACTGAGTCTACTTGGGGTTAGGGGTAGGATGTTGGTTGTTTCTCTATGTAGACCCGGCTGACCTTTAATTCACAAAGCACCACCTGCTCCTGCCTCCCACATGCAGTATTAAAGGCGTTCATCACCAGGCTTGGTGTACTTTAACTATTTGGAGATGATGTTATATCTTGAGCTTTTTCTTTTTTTTTTAATTTTTATTACATTCTTATTTTGTGTGCTCTTGTGTATGTATGTGTGTACCACTAACCACATGCAGAGGTCAGAGGACAACTTCAGAGCTGGTACTCTTTTCACTGTGAGTCTCAGGGATCAAACTCAAGGCTTAGTGGTAGAGGCCTTTACCTCTTAAGCCATCTCTATAGCCTGTGCATTGTTTTTGTTTGCTTGTTTTAATTTTGCCATCCGCTTTAAAAATAAATGTGAGTGTATAGGCATGCAACAGGCCAGTCCCTGGACAACTGGAGGAGTTGGTTCTGCCTATCCATCAGACTTAGTGGCAACCATCATTACCATTTGGCTCCTTAGCTCTGTTTTGTTTGTATCCTACACTAGCCTCCAACTCATGAGGTGGGGGAAGTGCATTTCTTGTACCTCTGCATAAAAAAGTAAGTCTTTAATAATACTGAAGTGTTCAGAGTTGTAATGTACCAGCATATGTACAGATGGGTGGTTATCTGAACACCTATGTGATAGAAACAAATATAAGAAAATGGCAACTAATCTAGCTAATGGGCACATGATTGTTCACTACAATTCTTCCGTCCTTTCTAAGGGTTTGGAAATTTCATAACGCAGGAGCATACTCAATTTTCAGTCTTTAAGTGGCACCATTTCATCATTCCTCTCCCCCCCCCCCCCGCCCCAGTTCATTGGAGAATCACTTATTCTCCTACTCTAAAGCAGCACACATGATTTCTTTGCTAGAAAATGTTAATAACACAAGTAGGCCATTTATCCAAATGCAAAGTAGAGACCTTCCGCACTGACAACCGACCCAAGCTTGGGAGACGATGCTTCGTATGAAACAGGAGAAGGTAGGGATAGCTTTGTGGGTTTTAGCATCATAAGTTGTTTGTCCAGGAAGTTTCACTGACCGCAATGGTGGTAGATCCCATTTTAGCTACCCATCAGTAGTCCAGTGAGGTAGGAAACAAATCCTGCCAGCTCTTACTAAAAAAACGCACCACCCCCACCTAGCGGGAGTGACGCGGAGAAAATGCGGTGTACTGCTGGGCTGCGAGGGACTAAACCTAACATGGATAATAATGATCTCCATATCAAAAGATTGCTATGATATAAAATGGAAAGGCAACAGACCTACTATTATATTATTACCCATTCCCGGACAAGCCATCATTGTGACATGAGGGACGACGCCAGACCAGCAGCCTCAAATTCGTTTCAGTCTGGACTTCTGAGGGAATAGCTGACAGAAACACATTCAGCTCTGATCAGCATCCCTTCCAAACAGCAGCTACTAAAGAACCGAGCCCACCGTCCAACCCAACAAAAACAACAACAACAGGAAAAGAAAAAGAAAAAAATCCATGAGCGCAAGGCAGCCATCATCCCGCGCATGCGCAAGGGTGGGCGCTGGCCTCAGGCTGCAGAGGTAAATTAACTACTCCATTTCTGACCGGTGTTGACGGCGGAGGACTTGAAAGCCTAGCTCGGGACGTGCAGCTGAGTCGACACTATTTTACCTGGTGAATATCTCATTGTGATGGTCATCACAGGCGTCTGGCAAAGTTGAGTTTGGACCGCTCTATAGACAAGGTTTCCCCTACCTGACTGCGTTAGGACCGGCCGGCGTGACGCCTGTATACGGAAGCCTGGAAGGCCCCGCCCCAGGAGGCCCCGCCTACCCGACGGGTCTGGCCCCGCCTTCAGCAAGCCGCAGGATCCCTGCCGGCGCGCTGCGGGGCAGCTCCTCCTCCTCTCCGCCCCGCCGGCTGCGGGCGCGGGGGACGTCAGCGCTGCCAGCGTGGAAACCGCTGCGGGCCGCGGGAGGCGGAAGTAGTGCCCGGTACCGCGGGCCCAGCACCGGACGCCTCAGACATGGACGCGTCCCTGGAGAAGGTCGGTACGGAGGGATCGGGCGGCGCTGTGGTCCCGGGTCCCCGCCGCCGGGGCCAGTGGTTTCCCCGTGGGACTAAGGAGTCTCGCCGGAGGAGGGCGACCGACCCGAGCCCGGCCACGTCACCGGGCCGGGTGGCTGAGGGGGAGGTGGGCCGGGCGCTGTCGGAGCCGGCCTTGTCTTCCCCGAGGCTCGGCGTGGGGCCGGGCCTGAACCCGTGCTGGTCCTGTAGGGGTGACAGGAGCAATTGGTGTGGGCCCCAGAAGCGCACGGGAAGAAGTCTTAGTTGTCGCGGAAGCCACTGCAAAGCCACAGATGTCCAGTGCTTTCCAAGTTAGGAAACAAATTGTGAACTTTGGCGGGCGTAGGAATCACCTGTGGTCCTTGTTTAAAAAAACATGGATTTGCACCCTCGGATCTGAAGCTAGGGTGGGCGGGAACTCAGTTTGTTGAGTTAAACAAGTTCCCCCACGTGATTCTGATGCTGTAGCGTGCAAACCCCGGCTAGAACCCCTAGGATCCAGAAAGGGGTGGGCTTGTTTGGAGGAGGGGGTGGTCCGCGCTGGTCTCACAACGTTTTGGGTTCCTCTTTCTGAGAATCACGAGAGACCTTCAGGTCAACCCCAAGTCCATGGGAACCAGTGTCTAGCCCTGCTCTCCCCTTGGGGCAACAGCAGCTTGATGGACCTGGCTGCCTACTCGGGCACGTTAAAATAGACTAATTGTTCCCACCTAAGGGCCGGCAGTTGAGAACAAACAGGTCCTTGGGTTTCTCACGGACTGTGCTTTCGGTGTCTATCATTCTGTCCTCGCAGTCTTTTCTCTCTGTCCCTGCTTGAAATTCTGCTTACCTGAGATGATGTAAAATCCTAGTTTTCTCTACAAGTGAAATCAGTCCTTCCTTCCATCCTCCCCACCAACCCCTGCCCCCTTCTCCAATCTCTCCTTGTTCCACCCCACGCCCCTGTTTTGTAGAAGTAACCCTGGCTAGTCTTCTGTAACTCTCTATAGACTATGCTGACCTCGAACTTACAGTGATCCTCCTGCCTCTGCCTCCCAAACTGCTGGTATTACGGTATTGTACCATCATGCCTGGCTTGGAATAACATTTTTCAGAGAAGCAGCTGCTGTAGTTACTTGTCACTGGAGAGTTGAAAGCAGTGATTGTAGAAATTAAGACAGATGTGTTCATGTGCACCCAGTGGCACATCTTGCTCCTCGGCTATTTAGTATAAATTGGGTGGAAAGCAATCGAAGAAAAAGATGGGGTTTCTCTCTCTCTCTCTCTCTCTCTCTCTCTCTCTCTCTCTCTCTCTCTCTCTCTCTCTCTCTCTCTTTCGATTCTTCTGATAGCATTTTGTCTACTTTTTAGTGCCATGAGCTTCACTTGGATTGGCAGTTCTCAACTCTGGGTTAGGTTTGTTCCCCAGGGACATTTAGCATTTTCTGGAGATGTTTTAAACTAGAGTCCTGGGAGTTGAGAGCGGTACTGCTGGGGCCTGGTAAGAAGAACCAAGGCATACTGGTGAATATTCTCTGTTGTGCAAGAGAGTTCTCCACATCAGGGAACTATCAGCAATTCAGAAGCTGAGAAAACTACTTGAGAATGTGTGTAACCCCAGTAGTTGAATACAAAATGATGCTGAAGATATCCTGTTTCACGTTTCTTAACAAGACTTTAAGTCATTTCATTAGAAACCTGAAAGAACAGAGATGATCTTTCTTTTGAGAGTATCTGAAAACTAAAAGTGGGTAGGAACTCTATTGCTGTAAATGGCATTTTTCTGTATATTTAGTGATGACAAAATATTTTAAACCCTCTAAAGAAAATCTGAAGAGGAAGGCTGAAGAGATCTGGCTCAGTGGTTAAGAGCACTGACTGCTTCTTCAGAGGTCCTGAGTTCAATTCCCAGCAACCACATGGTGGTGGCTCACAACCATCTGTAATGAAATCTGATGCCCTCTTCTGGTGGGTTTAAAGACAGCTACAGTGTACTCATATACATGAAATAAATAATTCTTTAAAAAAGAAAAGAGAAGAAAATCCGAAGAGGTACTTAAACTCCAAGCATGCTTAAGGGTGAAACTTTAATTGTGTTGAACTTTGAGGAATTCAGAATATGTGGGCTGAAAGTTGCTGCTTAGGCCAGTGTGAAAATTATAAATGTAAGTTTTGTTTTAAAAGCTAGGGCTCAGCCAAGTGGTGGCCCATGAACTTAGTCCCAGCATTTGGGGAGGCAGAGACAGGCAGATTTTTGATTTAGAGGTCAGTCTGGTCTACTGAGTGAGGGGCAGTCAGGGCTACACAGAGAAACCCTGTCTTTAAAAGAAAAAGAAAAAAAGCTAGGGCTTTTATTTTTATCTTCCATGAAGTAATTGGAAAACTTAATATATATATTCACTATAAAAATATAGTGAATAATTCCTATTAATGCTAAGTGGACAGAAAAGGCTTTGATGTAATACAAACTTAGATGACTTTGTGTTCTGAGAAATAGTTTGAAGTGAAACATTAAATTATGTCCATTGTTCCAGTTTCTTTGAGGATTAGGCTAGTTTGCAATAGATTCTACATTTCTAATATGAAGTTGAGAGCTATTTGAGTAGTTCTGAGTGATCCCAGTTCATCTGATTCATGCATTCTTTATAGAACCACAGAAACCACAGTGTTATTCGATATTCATCCTCTGAAACGTCAACATCTCTTCCTCTAGGACAGCAGTTCTCAACCTGTTGGTTGTGGCCCACAGGGGTCATATATCAGATATCATACATATCAGATACTTATATATTATTTATCACAGTAGCAAAGTTTTAGTTATGAAGTAGTAATGAAATAATGTTATGGTTGGTGTCGCCACACCGTGAGGAAGTGTATTAAAGGGTGGCAGCATTAGAAAGGTGGGGACTGCTGCTCTAGGTTGGAGTGTGTGGTCTTTACTCAATCACTTTGTACATCTCCCTTGATCAAGCCATAATTCTACCCCTGCTTTTTCTTGAAGTAATATGCAAATTTTCAAATATGAATGATAGCCACTTTTCTTGCCTCAATTTAGTTTTCTTTCACAGTGGTATTTCCATATCAGATAGGCCAAGTGAAAGGACAAGAAATTCAAACTAGGAGAGTAGAAGGTGATGGGGAAGAACTGAGGTCACCTTCCCTCTGAGAATAGCTCTTTGTAAGGAAATTTAGTGGTTAAGAACATTTGTTGCTCTTCCAGAGGACCCAGGTTCAATTCCCAACATGTGGCTCACAACTGTTTATATGTCCAGCTCCATGGGACTCAGCACCTCTTCTGGCCTCAGGCACCAGGCATGCATGTTGTACACAGACAAGCATGCAGGCAGATTAGGAGTGTGTACAGCTCCTTCAGAGGATCCAAGGTGGCTTCTAATCACCTGTAACTCTAGCTTCAGGGGATCTCACATCTTCTGGCTTTTGAAGTAGTTGCATAAACATGGTATACATACACATGTACACATAAAGAAAAATCAAAAGGTCCTGGATAATAGTTTTAATATTATGTTAATATTCACGCTAGTTCTATCACAGGATGTATTTATTGGCCACGAGGAACCATATTCAGTGATTCACTGCATGCACTTTGCCGTAATGTCTTGCTGCTTTAAACCTTTTCATGTTGAGTGAAAAAAAAAAAAAGTCATTCTCAGATATTCTATTTAGGCAAGGTGTACTGCTGACTCCACCCTTGAACAAACTCTGGACAGTTTCTCAAGCTTCTCAATTGCTGATACTCATTTCAGCTGATTGTTCTGTGTGGGAGGTTCATTGCAATGCACCATGTTTAACAGAAGCCCTGGCCTCCGTCCACTAGCAGTACACTCCCAGCTGTGACAATTAAAAATGGCTCCAGATGGGGTGGGAGGAATTGCCTCTGGTTGGAAATCATTAACTGACAACCCAGAGCTGCTCTTCAGTTAGGGACCCACTAGTTACACTTCCCAACTTAAATCAAGATATACTGAAATTAAGCGGACTAGACCATCCTTGGTATTCTAACCACACCCTTAGTGCTCAACAGGCTCACGTATGCTACCATACAGGGCAGTACAGGTCTAGACCATTTCAATCACCAGTGAAGATGGTGATTTAATTAGAGCTACTTAGTCTCTGAAAGAGGCAACTTCAATTCTGCTTTTCACCTAAACCCACTGTTGTTGGATTTTTGTTTGTTTGCTTTGTTTGGTTTGTCTTTGAGAAGGGCTGTCACTGTGCAGCCAGGGATTGCCCTGAACTCAGTGTCTGTTTCACTTTCTGAGTCCTGGATTATAAGCATGTAGCATCACACCTAACTTCGTGTAGTACTGGGGACTTGGGAGTACTAGGTAAACACTCTGTGCTGAGTCATAAGCCCTCATTTTCTTGTTCTTGTTCTTACCCTAAACAAAACATATCTCTTTTGAGTCTGAATTTGAAAAAAAAAAGTTATTATCTTACTGTTAGACATTTATAAAGAGGAACAAATGCAGCATGATTAGAACATCCTGATCATTATTGGTAAGGATGGCCTAAACTTTTAAAAAGCATAATACAGAGGGCTGGAGAGAAGGCTTAGTGAAAAGAGTGCTTACTGTCCTTGCAGAAGACCTGGTTTGGGCTCCCAACATTCATGTAATGTGGTTCACAACTGTCTGTAACTCCACTTCCATGGGGATCTGACCAGTGCCCTCTGGCTTCCGAAGGTGCTTAAATGCTTGTGATACTCTTAAATTCATGAAGCCTCACACATGTACACATAAATAAGTAAATCTTTTAAAAATATATTTAATCACAAGAAATAATCCCGATAAGGCAGGTTTAAAATGACTGGTTTCTGTGTGTCCACTCTTTGATGTGGGGGTTTTGCGTATAGGTGCGTATAGGTACGGCCTTGGCTAAGCATGGGCATCCCAGCACTCGGATGACAGAGGCTGGTCAATCTCGGTGAGCTTGAGGCTAGCATGGTCTAGTTAGTGAGTTCCAGGATGGCCAGGTCTATATAGAACCTGTCTCAACAAACAAACACTTGTATGGCCTTGGTGATTCTGATTTATTCTGGATTTATGAGGTGTTAGTGACAGGGCTTTTGGTGTTCTCCTTACCCCCTACACCAGGCTTGATGTTACAGTTAGGATTGTGAATTATAGCCTACATTAAATGTTCTTACTTAGAGTAGAAATCTGTTTTGATTTGTACATTCTGATTAGCTATAGTATAATGAATGACAACATTGTTACTTTGTTTGTTTTATCTTTGAGATGAGATCTTGCAGTGTGGTCCAGGAAGGCTTCAGACTCAGATTTTCCTAACCTTCCATGCACTGAGATTACAGGAATACACATCACAATGGGCTAATAGGTGTACATTTTAAAGTAGGTCATTGTTTAAGAAGGACAAGTAGAACATAGTATAGAAATAAAAAGGGAATGAAGAAGGTGGTCAGTCAAGAGTTTTGAAGAAGAGGGTGTTTAAGGTGTGTGTTTTAAAACTAGTTTTTGTTTGGACTTGTTAATATTACCAGTTATTATAGTGTGTGAGGCATATGACAGGGTAAGAGCAGGTGTGCCACAGCACTAGTGTGAAGGCCACTTCCAGGGACAGAACTCAGATCAGGCTTGTACAACATTACCACCATATCTGGTTTACAAAGAGACATTTTAGATAAAATGTTTAATTCAGAATTATGTTTTTCTAGAGTTGGGTTTAATTGTAAATGTAATATAGATTTTAATTTATACTTCTTATATTGTTTTTTTTTCAGATTAATCTTTTTTTTTTTTTTTGGTTCACATTGTTTTTCCATCTTTAATACTAGTCCAAACCAGACTGATACCCATGAGCATAGCTTGAATGTAACAAAGAAAAGAGTTAAACTATATACATTAAGAAAAAAGGAAAAAATTTTTTTCTATGCCAAACTTTTCCTTTTATGCAGTTTCTGATTAGAAGAACTAAACACGTCTTTTTCTGAATTTAATTTAGGATGAAGTAATAGAACTTTTTTTTAAAAAGATTTATTTATTTATTACATTTAAGTACACTGTGGCTGTCTTCAGACACACCAGAAGAGGGCATCAAATCCCATTACAGATGGTCGTGAGCTACCATGTGGTTGCCAGGATCTGAACTCAGGACCTCTGGAAGAGCAGTCAGTGCTCTTAACCGCTGAGCCATCTCTCCAGCCCATAATAGAACTTTTATCAACTTCATAAACTAACTGTCTTTAAGGAGAAAACGAAGTTTTAAGTGGGTATCCCCATATTTACCAGTGAACTGGCTACATAGTTTGCCTTGTCTACTTGAAATCTTGGCTGTCGCTAGAACTAACAAGACCAAGTCCATGAGCCCCGCAGGGAACTCATTGGCCATGACATCCAAGGGGAAGGCACATATCACATATCACTTACTCTCTGAGACTTACCCTCTGAGTTCATGTAAAAAACTTACTACTCTCATTCAAACTAACTGAAGTCAAACAGTTAAAAAGTCAGAATGAAGAATAAAACTATTTTCTTTTTACATAGAGAAAATGTGAAAAAATATTTATATTCAGCTCCATTTAAAGTGAGTGCTGTGCTCCTTCAGAACAGTAAACTGAAAGTCAGTTATTGCTAGCAAAGCTCCAGTGGTCCCTTTCCCACCTCAAAGAGCTATTGGTTTGGCGTGAAGCCCTCTGAGGAAGTAGTGTGGAGGTAGAGGCAGGCTGGCATTCCAGAACTGTCCTTTACGAGCCATCCTGTGCCTGGTGTCCCCAGGGACAATTTACGACCTTCGATGTCTCTGAGAGTCCAGGGACTCACAGATATAGAGTGGAGCAGAGATTGTTATGTGGTCCCACTGAGAGGAAGAGGCACTATGCTTTCTCGACCAAAACCTACTGAGCAGACAAAAGTCAGAGGATCAAAGCTCAACTGGCCAGAAGAGCAGCTTTGGAAATATCTATCTATCCCAGGGGTGTGGGAAAGCCAGGGCAGTGATAGATTGAGGTAGCAATACCTCTGACACAAGGCACCAGTGATTTGGGCAAAAGCATGTAAGTGAACAGCTGATAAGGCCATTGTTATTGCTACCAACTCCTGGTATCTATGTTTGGGCAGACATTAGGCAGTGGGAACTGAAAAACTGAGGGTTGGGGGCACTGTAGACAACACAGGACACATCGTAGCAGAAAAGAGGACACTCAAACACTATTAGCCTCGGATGCTCTGTGCCAGGCAAAGAACCTTGAAGCATGGGTTGGTTCCTGAGAATAGTTGGTGAATAGAGATGGGGTGGGGTGGGCACTGCTACATCTTCCAGATAGCTGAAGAGCAGGTGAAGAACAGGCTTTATTGCACTTTCTCACAGGGCTACCTTGCAGAGTATCTTGATGTGCAGAAAACACTGCACATCAGTGGTAAGTTTCAGACATAATCACAGGTCACCTCTGCTCTCATGGGAAGGAGTACCAGGTCCACCAGCTAGGCTTTTTCATGGGCAGTTTATGTACTGGTGTCTTTGGGCTAGATGGACTGTCTGGCCAGGTCACTGTCTGGCAGGCAGTATAGCTAACTGGCAGGTGCCTTGGGAAGGGTCTGCACCCACAAGAGCTGAGGCAAACTTTCCCAACACGGAAACGTCTTGGCCAACACGTAAGCTCCATAAAGAGGCTGGAACTATGATGTACAACTTCAATATGCCTGACTCCTTTTTCCTACTCTGGACTCAGACCACCCAGAGGAACAGAGATGCTGAGCTGATCTGGGAGCATCCCTGGATCGTGCTTCATAGCATCAAGCTGGAGATAACAAAAGGAGGTAAGGGGTTGGAAAACAAAAGTCAGTTTACATCAGACACTGATTTTTGAAAGTCTTTTTGAGCTCAGCAAACTGGAGGCAGATACCATGAAGAAAAGCCAGCCCAGTTGTCTGTCCGTTGGTCTATCCTGAGCAGTTGTAAACATTTCATATATAAGTGGGGTGGTGCCGTTTATGGTTGATCTTTTTCTACAAGTTGGGCAAGTGCTAGCATTCTTAAGGGAATCATGGAAGCACTGCCTACAGAAGACGTGGCCACATTCTGTAGAAACCATGAGATGCCGTTCTGCACAATCTTAGAGTATCCGCCCATGTAGATCAGACAACTGACGGTACCCGAGGGCCTAGGTGCTTGGAGGAGTATGGGTAGTCACGTACACATCTTTGTCTCTAGACAGCTCCTCATCATCACTGCTCACCACACAGCTGTCAGCATGGTCTTGGCGCAACCTCCTCCCATTTCTCCTTAGCCTTCTCCTTTCTTCAACAATCCAACAGAGTCATTGTGAGTCAGGTCCACAACCACAGTCTCTAAAGATCCACAGGTGAGGCCTGAGATTTCATCTCCAACGGTTTCCACAAGCTCTATGGGTTCTGCTTCCAAGGAAACCTCAGGGATTGTCGTTGTTTCCTGCGTTCTCATCTGGGTTTGTCTAGAGTTTACGGCTCCACCACGCCGCTGTCTTTGAGGATCTCATACTCATTGTGCTCTGGCTTCATCCACAGAAAGGAAGTGATCTACACCCAGGTTTATGGTGTGGTAGAATGTTCTCAATCTCTCATGCCCACTGAGTACTCATCCTGTGGTTTACAATTTGGAGCCAACCGGATGTTCAGTATTTCTAAATTCTACTCCAGCAGCCGCTGAGGAGGCCCGCTCAAGCAAGACTCCACTGCCTCACCTCTCAGAATTGATCTTATTATCTACTTTTTAATAGTGTGCACATGTGTGTGTGTGTGTGTGTGTGTGTGTGTGTGTGCGCGTGCGCGCGCGTGTACACCTCATGTGTACAGGTACTAGATGAAGGCATCAGAGCCCTGGAGCTAGAATTGCAGGCAATTGAGTCATCCAGTGTGGGTGCAAGATCAGTCAAGCAGGTACTCTTAAACTCCAGCTTTTTTTTAAATGATGATATTTGAAGTCTTAAAGTTGTTTTGTTTTTAATTATGTTGGGGGATAGAAGGGAGCTTGTGCCATGACATGCTAATAGAGGTCAAAGGAAAACTTATGAGAGTAGGTTTTCTTTTTCTACCATGGTGGGCAACAGAAATAGAACTCAGGTTGTCAGGTAGGGCTTGGTGGCAAGCGCCTTTATCTGCTGAGTTTGTAGTAAGGGTTGTGCATAGCATGCCTTTGGAGGTCAGAGGATGCGTTATGGGAAGTGGTCCTCTCTTTCCACAGTATGGATTCTGAGGCTCAAACTTGTCGGTAAGCATGGCAGCAAGCACCTTTACCCATTCAGCACTTTCAGTAATTCTGTTCGTTATTTTGAGACAAGGTTTCATAAGGTCCAGCAGAGATTGACCTTGAACCCCTGCCGCTTCTGCATCAGCCTTTTAAGTCCTTAGATCACAGATGTGCACTATCACAACCCCAGGGGTTTTTTATTTTGTTTTGTCTTACTTTTTAAAAGCAAGCATACACAGAGGCCGAGGAGATGGTTTAGAAGTTAAGAACACTTGCTGCTCCCGCACCTCACACGGCAGCTCACAGGGCTTCCAACACCTGGCCCCCATAGGCACCTCTCACAAGGTGCATGCACACTGTGAGATTTTTCTTTTCTTTCTTTCTTTCTCTTTTCTTTTTTTGAGACAGTTTTTCTTTGTAGCCTTGGCTATCCAAGAACTAGCTCTATAGACCAGGCTGGCTTCAAACTCATAGAGATCTACCTGCCTCTTCCTTCCAAGTCCTGGAATTATAGGCTTCCACCATCACCACCCAGCTCATTGTGACATTTTTATACGTATTTATCTTTTTTTTTTTTTTTTTGGTCTAGCTTTTTCCCCCCTCACTGGTTCTCCCCTGAGTCCCCTATCCTCACTCTCAAGACCCCTCTCTTTCTTCAAATAACTGCTTTTGTCTTCAAGTTACATGTCCATCTCAGACATTTAATCAGATTCTTTTACTCGGGTTTATTTATTTTTAAATTATTTGTGTAATGTGTATAGGTGAAGACTCATGCCACAGTATGCATATGGAGTGGACAACTGTGGAGTTGATTCTCTCCTTCCATCTTTGCATGGGTTCTGGGGATAGAGCTTTAGCCATATCATCAGGTGGGTAGACACTTGTCTCCTGAAGCACCTCACAGGCTTTTTTCTAGGGTATAAATAAAGAGGAAGGCAGAAAAGCAAATACTTTGTCCAATTTTGAGAGCCTGGTAACACCTTCACGGCAGGTGTGCTGCCTTCTAGTGTACACTCTTTCATTTCCCTTAGCTCATAAACCACCACCACATAAATGTCCCTGGCCTTTGCTAGAAGGAATAAGCTTTAAGATCTGAAGTAAACATTTAGTTATGGGTAGGGTGTCTAGATCCTGGTTTCCCTAGGACCATCCCAGACTACACCTTTCGTCATAGTTTAATTATTAATGCTCTTAAAGTGGGTCACTTGCCAGGCTTGCTGGCAAATGCTTGTACCTTATGAGCCCTCTCACTGGTTCTGTTTGCTTTGTTCTTAACTAAGAAGACTTATTCCAATCCTGTAAAATTTTCTCATCTAGTTGTAACAGTGTACAATGGAAATTTTCCTTGAATTAATTTTTTTCATGAAAACCAGAATTAAAAAGATGATCATGCATCAGGCATGGCACACATCTTTAATCAGTACTGAGGAGGCAGAAGATGGGGGATCTTTGTGAGCGTGAGGCCAGTTTGGACTGCATAGTAAGCTCCAGGATAGGTGGGACTATGTAGAGCGAGCCTCCCCCCCCAAAAAAAAACATTAAAAGAAAACTTTAGCTATATGATTTTGGAGTATGGCCCTTTCTCAGAATGTGAGTTATTTCATAATTTCACAGTCTTATGATATTGATAAGCAGTATTGCCTCATGGTTAAAGGAGCATTGGTGATGGAGTAATAACTTTAATGTTGAGCAGTAGGTAATGTGTGTAAAGCGACTGATAGCACACTGCCGGCTGGTTCTAAGCAACTCAGTAGTTATTAAGGATCGTCTTGCTTATTCCCTGGCAGCCCCTGTGCTTGGTGTTGAAGCACAAGGGAATTATGACCCTTTTCAAAGAATAGGACATAAAAAATTCTGTCTTATCCTTAGTATCATAAAGTAGTTCACTTCTATTTCCCCTTCTATCATAAAACAGCTTCTTTCTATGTACTAAAAATAGGCTTCTTTGCAGAATTTCTGAGTTGTTTGTTTTGGATTTGGTGGTGGTTTGTTTGTTTGTTTGGACAGGATCTGATGTGTTTCAGGCTGGCCTGAAACTCACTGTGTGTCTGAGGATGGCTTTAAACCTTTATCCTACTGCCTTTATTTGATCTCAAGAACTGAGATCATAGCTATGTGCTACTTTACCCAGTTTCTGCAGTGCTGAGGATCAAACTCACGGTCTTGAATTGATCACTTGAATTACAAATTGAGGTTCAGTTTTGCCTTATCCTCTTAAGTGATGGGATTTCAGGCGTGACCCAATCTAGTTCAATTGCATTCATTTTTGTTGCATTTTGAGTTGGAGGGTTCATAGACCAGGCTGACATGAAACTCCATATATAAGTAAGATTGGTTTCTGAACACTAGATTCTTCTATCTCTATTTCCCAAGGGATTTATTCACTGCCATCGAGGAGACGGTTCAGTCAGTAAAGTGCCTGTCATACAAATGTAAGGACTTGAGTTAGGATCCTTGATACCTACATTTTTTAAAAGCCAGATATGGCCACATATTTCCTAACCATAGCACTGTGGAAGCAAAGATAGGCAAAACCCCAGAGCTTGCTGACTGGGAGCCAGTCTAGTCTGGCAGCCATTCTCACCTGAGCTCTGGATTAATCTTACTCAAAAGATAATAGTGGGAAAAACACTTTATGGTAACTTGTAGCCTCTCCTACACTCTTGTACATAGATACCAGTGTATATACACAGACAAAAGTTTATGTCCTTATCAGCTACATAATTCAAGAACAGTCTGAGCTTCACAAAACTCTGCCTCAGATGATAGTTATTTAGATAGATACATACAAAAACAGATAAATAAACAAAAGAAAGGAAGATGTGTGCTGTGGTGTGTGTGTGAGGTTAGAGGATGAATAATTAAGGGTTTTTACTCTTCTTCCACCATGTGGATCCCTGAGCTTGAACTCAGGCCATCAGACTTGGCAGCAAGTACCTTCAGCCTCTGAGCCATCTCACTGAATATGGTTTTTTGTTTACTGTTTAACTAAAAAAAATTCATTCCAGTGTTATAGGGAAAAATTATGACGCATTTTATAGAGAGAAAGAGTCTGATGTCCAGTGCTGAAAATCATCTGACATTGAGCCCTTGATGGAATAAGGGCAACAGGAATTAGTATGGTCTGCATCCCTGCCTATAGGCAGCTCATGATGTGGCTGGGGAGTTCATATCTGCGCTGGAAAGAACACCTAGGAAATCAGCTCTCGGTAATTGTGAAGACTGCTGGCTGAATGTCAGAGTGGTCTCAGTTTCAAAAGTTTTATCCCATTTTTTCCATCAATTCTGTCTTTTGTTTTTGTCAGTGTGTTCAGAAAAAGTGGTGACATATAGCACATGCCTGTAACCCCAGCATTGAAGAGGGAGAAGAATCATAGCAAGTTTAAGCCCAGCCTGGCTTGCCGTAGGTTTTAAGCCAGCCTGGGATATAGAGAGACCCTCATCTCAAAAAAGATAAAAAAAAAATTTTAAGTGGTTATTAGAGGGGGTATGAAAGTGTCTTTATCCAAAACATTTCATAGAAATCTTGAATTATGGACCTGGAAAGATGAGCTGGTTCATCAGTTAAAAGCACTTACCGCTCTCAAAGACCAGAGTTTGTTTTCCAGAGTATTATCAGGCAACTCACAACTGCCTATAACTCCAGTTCCAGGGAACTTGACAAAAAAAGAGGGAGACCTGTGTGCTATCCTCCTCTGGCCTCTAGAGGTACCCAACCATACAAGTGTGCACATGCACATAAATATCAGATTTTATAAAAGAAATCTTGACTTGTAATTTAAAGATGCAGAAGCATCCAAACGAAAAGGCAAGTGTTCGGAGCAGGAAGATGAGAATGATCAAGCAAAATGGCTCTTTTCATTGAGTGGCCAGGGGGCAGAAAGGAATAAGTATGAGTGGCTTCTTTAGAATTACTGTGGAGATTAAGAAGAAAGAGAAATGTGTGGGTCTGTTTTAGTCATTATCTCTGTGTGTATGTCTGTGCCCATGTCTGTCTGTCTGTCTTAGGTTAGCTCTTTTCTAACATCATGTGGACTAGAGATCAAACTTAGGCCATCAGCCTTGGTTAAAAAGTACTTCTAACTGCTGAGCCATCCCACAGGTCCTTTTGTATGTTTTAATTCTACATGAATTAATAATTTGGGGCTAAGTTCAGTTCCCAACACCCATGTCAAGTGTCTCAAAACTACCTTTAACTCCAGCTCTTGGGATCTATTTCCCTGTTCCAAACTCTAGGCACCCATACAAGTGTATACACACACACACACACACACACACAAACACACACAATCAAAACGATAATCTTGGACTCAGCAGGTGAAATTGATATATTTATTTGAATATATGTATGTATATATAACAAAAGTAAGTAAAGAAAAAGAGGCCTTGTATTCAAGGGGCATAAGGAGGAGTGCAGGGACAGATGGGGGGAATTGGAGGAAGTGCTGAAATGATGTAGCTGAATTTTAATTTTAAAAAATTAACTGCCATAAATAGGTATATTAAAATAAATATAAACTTTTTAAGAATTAAAAATGCTCTGTTTTCTTCTTGGCAGGAGATTGATGTACGTGTGGCACTACTGTGGGAAAGGAGCAGTCGGGGACAAGCAGAGGTGCTCCCTCTGACCACTGCTCCTCTTCACACTTGCTGCTGCAGAGGCCACCACTTAGACTAGCTTTTGCCACACAACCATCATCTCCAGGCTTATGGGCAGATTATTTTCCTGTAGATGCCAGAGCAAATCAGAAATTCCATAGTGTAGTGTCCATGGAAGTGAAGCCAGGAATGCTGGTTTTTCAGTTACTTAGAGGGTCTGTGGTTGAAAGTTGTGATGCCAGCCTTGGTAATGAAGACAGAAACTATCTCTCCAAAAAAATCAGGGTCGGGTAGGGGGAAGGAGGGAGGGAGGAAGGAAATGAGAGATGGATTTTGAATCTGAGTTTTGTGGGCCAGAAGTTAGAAATTCCTATCTGTAGTCTACATAAGATTACCAGAGCTGAAGTCACAAGAGGGGGGCATTCTAATTCTAGTTCATAATGGGTGTTGACATTCTTCAGCTTGTGACCATGTCATTTTTAATTAATCCAACTATAGTTGCATCATTTTCTCCCGCCCCTCCCCTCAACTCCTCCTATGGACCTGTTTCCATTCTCTCTGGAAATCGGGCCCTTCTTTTTTTAGTCATTATTACAGACATGTAAACACACACACACGCACACACACACACACACACTCACACACACTCACACACTCACACCTTCCCGTATGTCAGTTGATTTATTTTAAAGACTAACATATTTATCCTCAATATGGTTGTAATTATTCAGATCACTACAAAAGTCATGGCTAAAGTTCAAGGAAAACTAACCACATTTTACCTTATATCAGTTTCCTGTCATTTCTTTGCTTTATGTGTTATTACTTATTAATCATATTTTACATTGAAATATATTTTCATAATTTTCCCTATACAGCCTGCTCAGTCTATTTAGTATAATTTGTATGTACGTGACTTCAGAGCTTACCACTTGGTATTGAAGAACCAATTAGGGGACTCTTTCTTTCCCTCCCTCCCTCTCTCCCTCCTCCCTTTCTTCCTTCCTTCCTTCCTTCCTTTCTTTCTTTCCTTCCTTCCTTCTTCCTTCCTCTCTCTCTCTCTCTCTCTCTCTCTCTCTCTCTCTCTCTCTCTCTCTTCTTCTCTCCTTCCTTTCTTTCCTTCCTTACTTCTTTCCTTCCTTCCTTCCTTCCTTCCTTCCTTCCTTCCTTTCTGATTTTTCAAGACCAGGTTTCTCTGTGTAACAGCCCTGGCTATCCTTGAACCCACAGAGATCTGCCTGCCTCTGCTTCTCAAGTATTGGGACTAAAGGCATGCACCATGATTCCTGTCCTGAAAACTATTTCTACTAGCAATAACCATGCCTTGGATAAACCTCATTGGCTACAATACTGCCACTGTGCAAAGCTCTGAAAACTTTCTAATGCTCTCAGGATTCCTTAGTTGCCTGTATTTCTTTGTCTATGGGTAGTGCTCCATGACATGTAGCATGTCTATTGCTGTTGTGCTTCTTTGGGTCTTGTTTAGGCAGCCATGTTGTTGTGATATCATGAGTGAAGCTTCCCTGTCATTTTTAGGAGGCACATTGTCATAGCAACTTTCCTGGTCCTCTGGTCCTCTCTTCCTCCATGTTCCCTGAGCCGTATGTGTGGGAGTCATGTTACATATCATGTATGTAACATACCAGTATCAGTAGGTGCTGGGCACCCAGATCACTTGCTCTCTGTTTTGATCCATTGTGCTTTTCTCTGATGCCTCCTGCATTGAGACGGTTCTTTGATGCGGGATGAGAGCTACCTTCATCTGTGGGATATTTAGAATGCAGTCATGCTGATTTAAGTGTATGTAGTAGGTTCTCCTCTGAGATCCATTACCTCACTAGCCCCTGGTGATGAGCTAGGTTTTTAATAGTATGCATGATTTCCCTCCTGTTGACCAGGCCTTAAGTCTATTAACTAAACAGTTATTGGTTACCATCATGCTGTGACTGCCATTACTGTACCCTTAGGGTTATTGGGCCATGTTGATCATCATTGTGGTTCATAGGCTCATGACAGTAGTTTTTAAAGCATCTTCAAAGTTTTTCTACTCATTTTTCATGGGATCTTTGTTTGTATGTGCATTTATGTTGTTCCTTCTGCCCTTATAGAGAAGATACATTTTGTTACATTTTGGATTCATCTGGATAATAAAGGTTGTCTAACCATATCAAAATATTTAACTTAATCAAATTTATAAAGACTTTGCTATATAACATACAGGTACCAAGATCTTAGAGGAAAGGAATAAGTAAGATTATTTTTAGCCTACTGCAATAACATAAACAAGCACCATACTTGGTTTTGTTTTTTAAGATAGGAAACTGGAATAACCTCAGGATCCATTAACTTAGGACGAGTCAGTAAATTCTGTGTGGGATGGAATAAGGTGAATAAGGGATGAAGCTGGCATGTTGGCTGGGGCCATACTGCAAGGTTAGCCAACAGCAAACTGCAGTGTATGTAAGATGAAAATAGGTTCTACTAAAGGTTAAGGCTGGGGGTTTACTTTGTATGTTACAGTAAATCTCTACCTTCTATCGTAAATCCAAGAGAAGTTTCCTTGCATTTGACTTTTCTGAATGAATTATGTAACAGGTAAAAGACCAAGTAAGACATGGTAGTTTATGCCTATAATCTTAGCACTTGAGAGGTTGAGGCAGAATTGCCATGAGTTCTAGGGTACAAAGAAATATTATATTTTTAGAATAAATTAAAAAAATAGTAATAATGTTAAAATTTTACCGTTTTTTTGATTTTAGATAGCAGACCCTACCTTAGCTGAAATGGGAAAACACTTGAAGGAGGCAGTGCGGATGCTGGAGAACAGCCCAAGGTGAGCGTGAGCATGTGGGATGGAGGCCTCCCCGGGCAAGTGTGCGCAGCCAGCTTTGAACCTGTGCTTCTGATTCCTTCCGGTCTCATTGCCTCCCATCTCCAGAATGTCAGTGCTGCTGGCTCTAAAGCCGGAAACTGGGCAGAGGGTGCTTTGCAGTGGAAGTGTTTGAACTTTTAGGAAGAACCTTTCAGTTCTGCTGCTTTAGAGCTTTGTTTATAGAATATGTTGATTTGAATATTTAAATATGTAGGTTCAGTCACACAGGAAACCAACTGATGAAGCAGTTGTTTGAAATGGTATTTTTTATTCTTTTCCTGAAATTTTTGAGTATATTTGGGGCCTAGGGAAATGAAATGAATGGGTTTGAAATCCTCCATCAGTCACTGACTGTTCTAGTAAAATCATGTGTTCGCATGTTCATGTGTTAGAAACTTGATTGGTTAAAACATACAGTCAACTTCTTTCTTTTAAACCAGAAGAATAGAGGAGGCAAATGGAAAGAAGCCAGGATCCGAAGATATTCCAGGGCCACTCCAAGGCAGGTAGGTGCCAGTGAGAATCAGTACCTTTAGATAGAGTATAAGTTTTTTGGTTTTTTTTTTTAAGATTTATTTAATGTATAGGAGTACACTGTAGCTATCTTCAGACACACCAGAAGAGGGCATCAGATCTCATTACAGATGGTTGTGGGCCACCATGTGGTTTCTGGGATTTGAACTCAGGACCTCTTAACTGCTGAGCCATCTCTCTAACCCCAAGTATAAATTTTCTTGACCCAAAATTTTACCATTTTCTTATAAGTTGACTTTGAAAGAATACCAAATTAATTTAAGTAGTTACTCAGTAGAGCATTAGAGAACTGGCTGTTTGGTGATAATGGCGAACTTACTAGCTTCTTTCTCTTCCAGAAATTTTTTTGTTAGCTTGCCTTCAGCTGATGGCCAATTGTCTGACCTCATTCTTCTAAGTACTAGATTACAGGCATGTCCCACCATACATCTCCCTTTCAGAACATAACTCATGATCAAAAGCCATTAATAAAGTCATAATTATAACTGGGATAGCAAAGTATTCATTCTTGTAACCTGTAATCTCTCTTGTAGACTGAGTTTTATTGTGAGAAACATTACAGTTTGGTACAGTCTATAATTTTTCTAATACGGTAAACGACAGGCACAGTGGTGGTGTATGCATTCAGTCCCAGCACCCAGGAGAGAGAGGCAGGCAGAACTCAGGAGCTGAAAACCAACCTGGTCTGCATAGGGAGTTCCAAGACAGCTAGGGCTACATAGAGATGCCTTTCTCAAAAAAACAAAAAGGAAGAAGAGAAAAAAACAGCAGCAAACAAAAACAAAAATAATAATATAGTAAATGAAAGGAAAATGTCAGCTTTACTCATTGCTGGAGTGATTGATTTGCTCGAAGCTAAAGCAAATTTATCAATTAGTAGTGAAAAAGAAAAGCTGGCTGCCATTTTCACAGGATGTTAGTAGTCATTCTACAGTTACTGTCCTAGCTCAACTTCCGTAAGGCAAACGATTTTTCTTTTATAACCAGGAAACTGCACTTAGGTCAACAGTACAACTCCCTTAAATTGTCCTTTGACCTGAATATAAGTTGTACAAGACAAGCATTCAGGAAGTATCACACCATACAGTAAATATCATGCCTGACACACCCAGGTACTAATGCTTTTAGTCCTTCCTGCTTGTAGCTTGAATCCTGCTGATTTGCAGTCCTGTAGTGCTTTCTAAACACTTAGAACAGGAAGCAGATCCTGTCTTCTGTTCCACATGTGAAGGGACAAAGGCTTGTTTATTCTCTTAATTACACACACAAAAAAGTATCTAGATCTCCCAAGAACACCTGAATTTCAGAATGGCAGCACATTAAACACATTTAGCGGTGGTCAGGAGTGTTTATATCTAATCACACTAATGTCTAGTATTTGAGACTAATAAGTGCATTACAGGTAAGGATTATCTCCACCCCATTCTGTAATGCTTGGGCTCTGGTACTTTGGATCTCTAGCTCAAGGTCATGAGGATAGTAGCAAAGTTGCTTAGGATCCCCCCCCCCCCACCCTTATCTCTTGCAGTTTTAGAGGATCAGAACATAAATTTTTACTACTATTTCTATGGTCCTAGAGCTTGAACTTAGAGTTCATACATGCTAAGACAAGCTCTCTACCACTCCCCACTATATTCCTTCAACCCTTCTTTTTAAGTGAAAAAAATTCATTAAGTTGTTTGTTTGTTTGTTTGTTTGAGACAGGGTTTCTCTGTATACCTCTGGCTGTCCTGGAACTCACTGGCAGACCAAGCTGGCCTCGAACTCAGAGATCCACCTGTCTCTGCTTCTTGAGTGCTGGGATTAAAAGGCATGTGCCCCACCACCGGCCACTAAATTTTCTTATTAATAAAGTTAATAATAATTAAAAAATTAAAAATTTATATTTTTACATTTTATGCAGCTCAAATTGCCTTGCCATTTCATAGTGTCTTAGTAAGTGACATTTTCCTTCTATTTCCATCTCATATAATGAACAGTTAACAGCATATCTTGTATAGAAGTCAGTCAGTCTATTTATTTATTATACTCTAAGCAAATCTCAAATTTCCCTACTTGGATAAGAGTTAGAAATAAATTACATGTGTAAGGCTGTTGGTTCAATTGGACAAGACTCCCCAGGAAAAAAATAAGAGAGATCTATACCTGCGTCATTAGAATTTTGTTGGTTTTATAACCTTCTGGCATTCTTACAAAGACTGGCTCTTAAAATATAACATTAAAAATTCTCTCCTCTTCAAGAATGAAATGATCTGTTATAGAAATATAGCTAGAGCAATATTGGAAATATTTTCAAAACTCAAATAAGTGTGGGTCAAAGAATCATAAGTAAAGTTATATAATTTGAAGGTTTTAAAAATACATAAACTGTTTCTAAATATTCTTTGTCTTCTAAGCAAGCTACCAAATGTTTAAAAAGGAAAAACAAAACAAGAACAAGAAAAAAAACCCTTCAAGTTAGTTTGAATGAGAGAAAGAGTTGGGAAATGGAGGGGAGGGACTTTGTGTTCTTTCTACCCACCTACCCGTTTTTGTTCTACAGTGGACAAGATATGGTGAGCATCCTCCAGTTAGTTCAAAATCTGATGCACGGAGATGAAGATGAGGAGCCCCAGAGCACCCGGTAATGAGGGAGTATTGGCAGCCTGCCTTTGAAAGTCTGTTCTTAGCAGGGTGGTGATGGCTCGTGCCTTTAATCCTCAGGAAGCAGAGGCAGGTGGATGTCTGTGAGTTTGAGGCCAACCTGGTCTTCAGTGTGAGTTCTGGGACAGCTAAAGCTGCAGAGAGAAAGCCTGTCTTGAAACACAAAACAAAATGAAACAAAAAAAGAAAGTCTGTTTTTGACTCCATTCTCATGAGTGGCTCAAGAAAAAAATTCCATTAAGAGTAATTAATATCATTAAAAGTTACATTAGTATTTTTATATGCCAAAGTAGACCCTAGCATTTTTATAGTAGTAGATCTTATGAAGGACTCATGTGCCATATGCTTTTCTGTTTTTGCTTTAGCTTGCTAAGAATTACTACGGTTAAGTTGGTTAATGAAAGCCTGTATTGTCTGTAAATCACCTTCTATTTATTCATCTGTCTAGTATATTTCAATGAATATATCTTCATTTTGTCTTCAATTTTTTTTTGCTATCAGTAATATATTTTCCTTTTTCAAAAGACAGAAGATAAAACTGGGCACAGTGGTACACATCTGTAATCCTTGAGTTCTGGAGGCAGAAGCAAGGGGGTCACAGGTTGAAGTCAGTGTAGGGCTACGTAGCAAGACAAAAGCAAAGCAGATTAAAAGCAGATAAGAAAATGGTTTTCTAGGCTCTGGTAGTACATGTGTGTCCTGAGTTAATTTCCAGTATTGAAACATGTACACACCTCCCTACCTGATTCTCTGTGGCCATTGATAATGACCAGTTTATTATTCATCCACAGTGTTTTATGTTTGTGTATACAAGCAAAACATCCGTGTCTCCAGTACTTAAATACTGTTCACCCTCGCTTTCTTCACTTGGGTCTTGGACTTCATTCCATGTTACACAAGGAGCTTTCTCTTTGTTAAGAGCAACTTGATTTTACTTTGAATAGATGAATAGAATTTTATTTTGTGTTCCTATTTTACTGATACAAACATTGCTGCAGCCAGTAACTTTTAAGCATGTCATTTCTCACAGGTGGCAAGTATATGTCATAGAGGCAGGATGCTGGGCCACATAATGCACGTATGCATTTGTAATTTTAGTAGAGCCAGATATTGCTCCTAGGAGATGGTCCAGTTCTTAGGCTCACAGACTTTCTATACCTTTGCTTCAGTGGGTTACCAGCCTTAAGGATCTCTGCTAAGTGATGGGTGGGAAGTTTAATATTTTTCTTACAAACATGATAGCCTTTTTATATTTTTAAAGATTTGATACTGGGGGTGTAGCTCAATGGTAGAACACTTCCCCCACATGGGCAGCGTCTCAAGTTCAAGCCTTAGAACCTTTTTGTAAAAGACTTTTTACAAGACTTCATTTATGGATATGTGCTACATACGCACGCATGCCCATGGAGGCTGGCACTCTACAGCTGAGCTAGCTGTGTTCCCTCCTGCCGTTCAGCATCACTGTTGTGACTATCTTATGTATGTCTGTGCCCCACGTGCATGCCCGGTGCCTGCAGAAGTCAGAAGTGTGTGTCTGATCCCTCCAGACAGGAGTTACAGCTGATTGTGGCCCGCCATGTGAATGCTGGGAACAGGACTGTGTCCTTTTCCAGAGCAGCCAGAGCCCTCAGACTTCTGAACCAGCTCTCCAGCCCTCCATAGCGCTAAAGGAGGATATGTTAAGAAAATTTGAGAACCACTTGTATTGTCAATAAAGAGATATTTATCTTTTAGAACTCAATTTTTAAAGTATTTTTCTTCCCAGCCTTTCAGCATCTCAAGGACATTTTCTGAATTTCTCTGTAGGACATGAAATAAACTGAAAGTCTGCCAAATTTCTGTGAAACACTTTAAATTTTATCCTCACCCCTTTCTATGCTTTGGTAATAATCAGGTTTTTAATGTTCTAATGAATTTTGATTAACAGAATACAGAATATTGGAGAACAAGGTCACATGGCTTTGTTGGGTCATAGTCTGGGTGCCTATATTTCAACTCTGGATAAAGAGAAGCTGAGAAAACTTACAACCAGGATACTTTCAGACACTACCTTATGGTTACGCCGGATTTTCAGGTAAAGACGTTATGAACTGGGTTTTGTTGTAAGTTTTTTTTTTTTTTTTTTTTTTTTTTTTTTTTTATGGATCCCTCTATTCACTGGTAAAGACATTATGAGGGTTGTTTTTTGTTTGTTTGTTGGATGTTAGGTTTACTTATTTATTTGTGGCAGGGTCTCCATGTAGAGTGGCTATTAGAACTTGATGTGTAGATCAGGATGACCTCAAATCACAAAGATCTGCCTACCTCATTCTCCCAAGTGCTGAGACTAAAGGCATGCACCACTACACCCAGCTCTGCCTTTTTTTAAACATATATGAGTTTTGACTACATGCACCACATGTGTGCAGTGCCCAGGGAAGCCAAAAAAGGGGGTCAAATCCCCTGAAACTAGAATTACAGATAAGCTGCCATGTGGGTCCTGGGAAACAAACCCAGATTTTCTGGAAAAGAGAAACCAGTGCTCTTGATTAACCAGCCACCTCTCCAAGCCACCCTGGTAGAGATAAATCAGAATCAGATATAGATTGTGAGGAATGTTTGTGGTACTCCATATGGATGTAACTCTTCTTTGAGGGGTCACCATGCCTAGGTATTTCCTGTATTAAGTGGGAGAACATAGATAGCTATTTTATTCCAGGGTTAAATGAGCACATCAAGGTTCATTTGTTTTTGACATCTTCATGCTGACAGTCCTAAGAGTCATGTCAGCCCTTCATGCAGCAGAGTCAAGAGCCATTGTTTGCAGGCTTTTTATTTCTGGACTTTAGTCTTTGTTTCCATTGTTCCTGCTCATTCCATTTTCTAAAGCTAGATATGGATGCTGAATCTTTGCTTCTTTCCTTTATAATTTGTACTTGGAGTAAGTAGCTATTCATTGAAAATGAAGGGGTTCTCATTGTGTTTGCTCTGCCTGAACTAGGAGTAGTGTCTATGAGAAAAGAATTGTTTTCATGATTTCTATACTACTGAAAAAAATCAGAACTAACTAGAAATAGGAATACATTAATATGCAGCTGGAGGTGACAGATCATTTAGGAGCATTGGCTGCTTTTCTAGAAAACCTTGGTTTGATTCCTAGCTGTTCATAACCATTTGTAACTCCAGTTCTGGGGATCTGATGACTCTTCTGGCCTCTTTGGTTACTGCACACATGCAGTATACATACATACATACATGCTTGCAAAGACTCATAAAATAAAACACTTTCTGTTTTTATCTTTTTGTACAGTCCACTCATTGTTCCCCTCCCAGTCCATCCTCTGATAGTTCCTCATCCCATTTCTCCTCCCCGTCTCCAAGAGGATATTCCCACCCACCCCCACCCCACCCTACTCTGCCAGGCCTTCCCACTCCCTGGGGTCTCAAGTCTTTTGAGGGTTAGGTTCGTCTACTCTTACTGAGGCTAGGCCAGGGAGTCCTCTGCTGTACATGTGTCAGTGGCCTCAGACCAGCTAGTGTTTGCTGCCTGGTTGGTGGCTCAGTGTCTGAGAGCTCTCAGGGCTCCAGGTTAGTTGAGAGAGCTGGTCTTCCTGTAGGGTCGCCCTCCTCCTCAGCTTCTAGCCTTTTCCTAATTCAACCACAGGGCTCCGAGACTTTAGTCTTTGGTTGGGTGTAAATATCTGTGTCTGTCTCAGTCAGATGTTGTTGGGCCTCTCATAGGGCAGCCATGCTAGGCTCCTGTCTATAAGCATTCCATAGTATCAGTGTAGTGTCAGGCCTTGGAACCTCCCCTTGAGATAGATCCCAAGTTGGGCTGGTCACTGGATGGCCTTTCCTTTAGTCTCTTCTCCATTTATGACCCTGTAGTTCTCTTAGACAAGAACAATTCTGGGTCAGAGTTATTGACTGTAGGATGGCAACCCCATCTCTCACTTGATGCCCTGTCTTTCTACTGGAGGTAGATTCTATAAATTCTCTCTCCCCACTGTTGGGCATTTCATAAGGTTCTGAGAGTCTCTCACCTCCCAGGTCTCTGGTACATTCTGGAGGCCCCACCCCACCCCCCACCTCCCAAGGTTGCCTGTTTCTATTTATTCTGCTGGCCCTCAGGGCTTCAGTTCTGTCCCCCTCCCACACAATACCTGATCAAGTTCCCCTTTTCCCTTCCCCCTCCTCTCTCCCACCCAGATCCCTCCCTCCCTCTGCCCTGAGTGATTGCTTTCTTCTTCCCAAGTGGGATCTAATTGTCCTTTCTCGGGCCCTTCAGCTTGTTAACCTTGAGTTCTGTGGATTGTATCCTGGATATTCTGTATTTTTTGGCTAATCCACTTACTAATGAGTATATACCATTCATGTCCTTTTAGGTCTAAGTTACCTCACTTAGCTGATATTTTATATTCCATACATTTGCCTACAAAACTCATAATGTCCTCATTCTTAATAGTTGAATAATATTCCATGTATAAATGAACCACATGTTCTGATTCCATTATTCCATGTGGGACATCTGGGTTGTTTCCAGTTTCTGGCTATTACACATAAAGCTGCTATGAACATAGTGGTCCATGTGCCCCGGTGGCATAGTGGGGCATCTTTTGGGTGTATGCCCAGGAGTGATAAAGGTGGGCCTTCAGGTAGATCTATTTCCAGTTTTCTGAGGAATCTCCAGATTGTTTTCTAGAGTGGTTGTACCAGTGTGCAATCCCCCCAGCAATCCTTTCTCCACGTTCTCACCAGCGTGTGCTGTCACCTGAGGCTTTGATCTTAGCCATTCTAATCGGTGTAAGAGTAAAATAAAATGTTTTTAAAAACTAAAAAAAGAGTACAGTAACATATAAGATCTCTTAATAGGTACGAAAATGGATGTGCTTATTTCCATGAGGAAGAGAGGGAAGGACTTGCTAAGATCTGTAGGCTTGCCATTCATTCTCGCTATGAAGACTTTGTAGTGGATGGATTCAACGTGCTATACAACAAAAAGCCTGTTATATATCTTAGTGCTGCTGCTAGACCTGGCCTGGGCCAGTATCTTTGTAATCAGGTAATGTAAAAAAAAAAAAAAAAAAAAAAAGGTGGTTGCTGTTTTTATCACCTCCTTTTTTTTTCATGTGCATGTGTGTTTTCATGTTTTTATATGTCTCTGTAAGTAGGTACATATGTATTTATGGGGGCCCAGGGTTGATGTCAGGAGTCATCCTCAAATATTTTCCTTTGGTCTCATTCATTGAATCAGAGTCTCGTAGTCAAACCCAGAGATTACTCTGCGGGTTCCCTGTCTCTGCCTTAGGGGCTGGAATTACAGTGGAGGACGAATCCCACCTGGCATCTGTAGGTTTCTGGGGATCCACACTGTAGTCCTATCCCAAAGACAGAGACAACTACTTTATCTTATTTGTGTGTGCATGGGTGTGCGTATTTGTGCTTGCCTGCATGTCTGTATCTGTACCACATTTACACAGGTTGCCACAGTGACCAGAAGGGGTGTAACATGCCCGGTAATTGGTACACAGGTGATTGTAACCATTTCAATATGGCTGTCAGGAACCAAACCCAGATCCACAAGTGCTTTTTACACTTGAGCCATCTCTCCAGACCATGTGGTTTGTTTTTGATTCGTTATTGCTAGAGCTCAAACTCAAGGCTTCACACATGCTAAGCGGGGACTGCACACACTCAGCTGTACCTGCAGCCCCAATGCTGTGCCTTCTAAACTTCTCTTTTAAAAACACATTTTGCTTACACGGCATGTCTGTGAAGGTATGCTGCATTTGCACAGGAGTCTGCATGCCTGGAGCTGTAGCAGGTGTTTGTAAACCACCTGTTGTGTGCTGCTGGAAACCAAACCCAGATCCACGAGTATTTCTAACCACCGAGACATGTCTCAAGCCCCTGTGCTTTTTTGTTATTATAAGCAGTACAGCTCTGTGGGCTGGCTGGATGATCCAGTGCGTGAAAGCCTGACGGCCCACATAAGGAAGCCTGACACACTGGCATACTTCTGTGACCCAGCATGACATGTATGACGTGTATGGAGGCAGGAGGACTGTACAGAGGCTTACAGGCCATTAGCTGGGAATGTCTAGCATGGAAAAGCAGAAAAGAGAAACAGTGTCTCACTGGGCTTGTTGGTGGCATGACAGTTCTAGAGCTTGGAAAGTGGAGGCAAGAGGACTGCCCAGATGTGGGCCACGCCCAACTAAGTCTTCCGATGGGGTGTTAACCCTGAGTGTAGCTCAGACTGGTATCAAACTCACTGTGAAGCTCAGGATGACTCTGAACTGCCCTTCCTCTTTCCTTAGAGTCCCAAACACTAGGATTTGAGGCTTTTAGCACCATACGCAGATCACTTGTGAACTGGATCTTTATTTTAAGGAAGGAATGAAGTGCAGCTCAGTAACGTGGCCTGGCATCCATAAGGTTCTAGGTTCAATTCCTGGCACTGCCAAAGGAAAGGATACTACAGAGTCTTTTGTAGAGGGAATGTGTCAATGAAGCACTCACTGTAATTTTTTAACTGCTACATCTGTGTATAGTTTCTAAAAGTACAAGCTCCCTGTGTTTTACAACTAAACATTAAGAATTTAATGTTTAAAAATTAACTTGACAGCTTTTCTCCATGGAATTGACTTTGCTTCTTTTAAGCAATATTCTTCTGCTAATCTATATTTTTTTAGAGGTAGAAGGACTCATAAATAGATAATGTTCTCTGAATGATTGGGGGAAGAATCCTCCTCACCAGAATGCAGTAGACAATATCATTTAGAGAGGTTTAGATTGTGTCCACCTACAAATCATTTGTTAAGTTTTATAAATATATATATATATATAAAACTTGAGTTCTTGAATGGAGAGATTTTTTTTTTTAATCTTAAAGTGGGGTCTTACTGTATGGGCATGTCTGACTTCATACACATGATCCTTCAGGCTCAGTAGTAAGATAGCACACACATGCCATTACACCCCCACTGAGATTGTTTTTAAAGGATGGTCTGTGGTTTGTCTTCATTGCTCACTGTCTCACATAAGTAACCGTGTGTTTCTTCTTGCAGCTCAGCTTGCCCTTTTCCTGCCTGTGCCGTGTGCCCTGTAACACTATGTTTGGATCCCAGCATCAGATGGTGAGCTCTCCATTGAAAACCATGTCTGTCTTTTCTCTGACATGCTGTTTGCTGGCCTCCAGAGGGTTATTAGCTCACCCATACATTGCTGCGTTCCTCCCACTGCAGTGCTGTGAATGCTTTTGTATTTGAATGAAGGCCAGGCTTTGTAGCTCTAAAGGGATTTTGTATTACTCCATCACCTGCTTCTTTTGGAGTGGTGGAAGGAGGATTGTTTGGTTCTAGGGCCCCTTGTATGCGAGTGCACACTCTTCCCCAGCCTTTCATCATCCTACATCCAAATCCTACATCACTAGCGCTCAGCGCTCTGGTGAGCTGTCACTGCTCTCTGAGATGGAGTCGGCTTTTTCTTTTGTTGTGTTGAGACAAGGCCTTCCTGGGATCCCAGGCTGGCTTGAGAACTGAGATCCCTCTACACTGTGAATGAGCAGATTTGGATTAAGTCCTTCATTGTAATCTTAGGGTTGTATTGTGATAAGTTTCTACACATGCAAGAGAGAAATATCTTGATACTGAAACAGAAAGGAAGGGAAAGAACTCTAGGATTTTGCATTTCTATTTTCAAAATAGTGTTCTTGTTTGTGGGGGAATGAGAAATTATTTTCTTTAAAAGTATGTGTTGTTTTGTTTGTTTCTTTAGTTTTGGTTTTCAAGACAGGGTTTCTCTGGGTACTTCGTCCTGTAACTCACTCTAGACCAAGCTAGCCTTGAACTCAGAGAGATTCACCTGCCTCTGTCTTCTGAGTGCTGTGATTAAAGGTGTGTGCCTCACCACCAGTGCCCGGCTAAATGTAAATGTTCAAAACTAGGAATATTAGTCTTTCATATGTACAGTTTTTACCTTTAATCTCTTTTAATATTTTTAATTAATCTATTAGGGAAACAGATTTTGTCGTCTGTTAATAAGTTTATTTGAAGAGTGAAATTTCTATAGGAGGAAAACTTTATTTGTTAAAAATATAATATTAATAAATAGGAGAAAAATAACTCAATAATACCAAAGAAAGGTAAAAAATATCTCTTCTTAGAAAGGTTGTAAATATGTTTCACATGAACATTTACTAATATAGGAGTTACTTTTATTTTATATATGACCCTGCCTAAAATAAAATAAAGGAGTTTAGAACCCTAAATTTTTTAAATCATAAGAAAACTGACATTTTTGAGTGCTTCTAATATGAACTGTGTCCAGGTAGCATACAGTGACTTTAAAATATTTTCTTACATATATTAATAAAACTGAATAGATTTTCATGTTTTAAGTCTGAAATTCAAGAGTAAATAGTTATCCTAACATGAAAAAATGGATTTGAGTTATTAATTTTGAGTCACCTGTGCTTTTAAAATTCATGTTTTTTCACTGGGCATTAGCTTAGGTCTCTGTAGTGTTTCCTAGTGCAAAGAGTCCTGGGTTTGATCCTGAGTACCACATAAAACCAAACATGACATCCACCTTCAGGAGTTCAAAGCTAACCTAGGCCTTAGGAGACGGGTGAGTGGACTGGGGAGATAGCTCAATTGGTCAAGTGTTTTCCAAGAAAACATGAGGACCTGAGTTTAATCCCTAGAACTCACATTTTAAAAGTCACTAATATTACAATTACGGTTTTTAAAATAAGGAATTTACTGGGCACAGTAGCCGTTACCCTTAAGCCATTACTCTTAATTCCAGCACTTGAGCAGTAGAGAAGGTAGATCTCCATAAGTTCAAAGCCAGCCTGGTCTACACAGCAAGCTTCAGGCCAGCCAGAGTTAGATGGTAAGACACTGTCTAAAAACAACAACAACAAGCAAACAAACAAAAGACAGAATTCAGGCCAAACATAGTGGCTCACACTTGTAGTCCCATTGCTGGGGTGATGAAATCAGGTTAATCCACAGGCCTTGCTGTATAGCCAGCATAGCTTTACCAGCAAGCTCCAGGTCAGTGAAAGACTCGGTCTCAAAAAACAAGCCAACTGGCTCTTGAACAACCCCCGAGGTGGACCTTTGACCTCTGTGCATATAAGTGCTCTAGTAACCATATGTATGTGCATTTGTGTAGACACACTGTCATAATTGTTCAGTGTATCCCTTTTATACTGGTTGTCTCACATTTCTGTGGTTTGTTTGCTGGTCCTAGGACGTTGCCTTTCTCGAGAAACTGATCAAAGATGACATAGAAAGGGGAAGACTGCCCTTGCTGCTTGTTGCAAGTGCCGGTAGGTATCGTAGTCTAGTGTGTGCAAGGACAATACTTGGCCTACGAGAGGGTCTTGTTTGTGTTGTTTTGCCAAGATGGGGACTCAGTTCTATAACCCAAGCTGGCCTGGAATTTATAGTAGCCTTGTAAGTGCTGATGTTGGAGAAGTGAAACACCATGCCCCATCAAAGTGAGACACTCTTGGGTTTTGTTTCTTTGTTTCATTGATTAGTTTTTGAGACAGGGTTTCTCTGTATAGCCTTGGCTGTCCTGGAACTTGGATTTGTAGACCAGGCTGGCCTCCCAACTCAAGGTGAGGTGTTCTTAAGGTAACTAAAGAAGAGCTCCTGGAACTTAGTTTGTGAACCTAATGAAGTTTCTAGATTTCTGTCTAGCAACCAACAAATAGAAATCTAATTTATACCCAACAAGATAAAGATGCTTGTCACCAAATTGAATGTCCTGGTTCCATCTCATGGTAAAAAACAAAAGAGAACAGATTCTACAAGTTGTCCTCTGTTGTATGTATGCCCACATGCACATACAAAAGAAGTGTAATAAATAAGTTGGATTTACAGTGTCTTTTATGATAGCATCAAAAAAGGATGAAAATAGGCAAGGTAGTGGTATTACATTTAGGAGGCAGAGGCAGGCAGGTCTCTGAGTTTAAGAGCCTGGTCTACAGAACAAGTTCTAGAATAGCCAAGGCAGCACAGAGAAACTCCATCTAGAAATACCAAACCAAAAGATGAAAATGGGCAAGATGACTTAGCAGGTGAAGGTGCTTATGGCCTGAAGATAAATACCTGACAAGTAGAACTCAATTTCCTAAACTCATGCAAAGGTAAAAAGAAGGAATCAACAAAGTTATCCTCAGACTCCCATATCAGTGCCATGGCATGTGCACATCTCATGTGCTTGTCATACATGGCTAATAAATGAAGAATACTTAATGAGTAAGTTTAACAGAAATATGTGTAGTATCTATGCACTGAAAGTACAGACAGTGTATTCCTGAAGTTTAAGAAAGCCCAAATGTGCTATAGCACACTTGTTAGAGACTTGATGTCACTAAGTCATTACTCCCTAAACAAGTCCCGTCATAACCTCTGCATGATGAGTTCCAGGCCAGCCTGGAACAGAGCAGCTACAACATCTTATCTCAAAACAAAAAACAAAAAAACAAAAAAGGAAGAAAGACTTGATTGGAGCACCACTCAGTATGGCTTGTGTTTAGCAAGTACAGGGTCCTGGATTCAGGCCCCAGCAATAAGAAGCGTTTGTTATTTGAGAAGACCCTTTGGAGAAAGGAGGGCAGATGGGGTTTCCTAGCTTGTGTGGGGGATGAGCAGGCATTCCAGAGTAACACTGAGCATCTAACCTACGTCCCTGTATGATAGGCAAACACTGTACTAACTAAGGCATATTGCCAGCCTATATGCTTTTTTTTTAAGTTATGTTTGTTCAGGCCATGGTGAAGATATAGAAGTTTTTACTAGTTGAGATTTTGTTAACTGAAAATTTAGGGCATTTGGGGAAATACATGACTCTGTTTTACTTAAGTTGAAAAAGGCTGTCTCCAGTAAAGTCTGTAGTGCAAAGTAGTAAGTAAGCTCCAAGTCTTGACATATTTAAGTAATCTTTTTTAAATTTTATTTCATCTTTTTTTACGGTCCAGATTTCATCCCCCTCCCGGTCCATATTTCATACCTCCTTCCCACCTCTGTCTCCACAAGTGTCCCCACCCCATCCCTCCCCACTCTCCACTCCACCCCTCCGTACTCCCCCATCCCCTGGGGCCACCAGTCTCTTGAGGGTTAGGTGCATCTTCTCTGACTGAACCCGGACCCAGCAGTCCTCTGCTCTATGTGTTGGGGGCCTCATATCAGCTGCTTTATGCTGCCTGGTTGGTGGCCCAGGGTGAGAGAGATCTTGGGGATCTAGGTTAGTTGAGACTGCTGGTCCTCCTACAGGGTCGCCCTCCTCCTCAACCTCTTTCAGCTTTTCCCTAATTCAACCACAGGGGTCAGCAGCTTCTGGCCATTGGTTGGGTTAAGTAGTCTTCAAAATATATGTTTTATGATAGCAACTTGTTATAACTCATGTTATATATTCTTTTTATAAAGGTGATACCTAAATCAAAAAGCTCAGGATATGGAGATAAAGACGGTGAGAAAAGATATCTTAAGCAAATGTCAACAAAAGTACTATAGCTAAACTATTGAGTATAAAATAGTTCATATTGACAAGACATAACCTGAAAGGGAAATGTTTATGGACAGAACTTGGAGGTTTCTAAAGAGAGTGCTAATAGAATGCAGCTATAGCTCAACAGTCCTACAGTCTGAAAGGCAGTGAGTAAAAAGTCAGTATATGGTTTCAGTATACAGTTAGGTACTTACACAAACCATTTTAAGTCAACCCACAAGGAAGATTTTAAAGTAGGTATATATCGCTGCTTTCCTCCTGTGAGGCTGTGTACGAAAGCCCCCACTGTAAAGATTCAGACTGCAGCGCTTGCTTTCTAATGCCCCTGCCTATTTTATTTAGGAACTGCAGCCGTTGGACACACAGACAAGATTGGACGTTTGAAGGAACTCTGTGAGCAGTACGGCATTTGGCTTCACGTGGAAGGGTAAGTAGACAATAAGGCTGGTGAGTTCCGTGTTGGTCCTTATGGAGAATGACATCAGAGCAACACTGAGTGACATTTCTCATTAATGGTTTGGATCACAGATAACAGAATCACCCAAACTGGCTAAGCAAAAGATTTATTACTAGAAATGGCTTTAGACACATTGTCAACCAGAGTTCCTTAAGTTCCTCTCTACTTCCTTCCCTAACCCTGGTCACTTGGCTTGATTTCCTGTGTTTTGGCTCATGAAGAGACATCTCCTATTATGGTAAAAAGGCAGAAACCCTAGCCCTCTTTCCAGCTTCATGCTCCCCGAGTTCCTCTGATAGCTGAGGTCATGTGGACACTTCTGAGGTGGGTGAGTGAATCCACCTGAGCTCATAGGTGACAATGGTTACAGGGTGGTTTGACAGAAGCCCCCTGGAATATCTTTAGAGAGAAGAGGAGCAGGTTCAGAGCAGCCAGATGCCCAAGTCACCACATCATCCAAGAGAAAGGTCCTTTTATCTGTTCTACAAAGGAAGAGTAACTATAAAACACAGAATAATGTAGTCATTGTCCTAAGTAAGCAGTGACAACCCCCCAAAGCATGTTTTTCTTAAGTGTATTCTTTTTTTTTTTAAGATTTATTTATTTATTATATATACTGTTGCTGTCTTCAGACATGTCTTCAGGCATCAGATCCCATTACAGATGGTTGTGAGCCACCATGTGGTTGCTGGGAACTGAACTCAGAACCTCTGGAAGAGCAGTCAGTGCTCTTAACCACTGAGCCATCTCTCCAGCCTGCATGTCTTTCTTAAAAGTGCATTTTGAAACTTTCTATAACTCCCATCTTTGGCTTTAATAAATGCTAATTAAACAAGGCATAGATATGCATGTATCACCTTACAACAGCACTTTTTTTTTTTTTTTTTTTTTTTTGGTAGAGTGCCTGGTTAGGGAACAAGTAACATTTAAATAATTGGTTCTTACACTGGTGCTTTTTCTTCCAGTGTGAATCTGGCAACATTGGCTCTAGGTTATGTCTCCTCTTCTGTGCTGGTATGTTGGTGGATTATTGAATATTGGTGGTGGTAAGACGGAGCTTCGTCTGTTCAGTTCATTCTGGTTTTTTATAGTTCTTATGGCTAGAGGGGGGACTGTGTTTGATGTCACCTGGCTACCTACTGAACAAAGCTCTCTTTTTGGTAGGCCGCAACCAAATGTGATAGCATGACACTGACTCCTGGCCTGTGGCTAGGTTTGCCAGCTGTTCCTGCAGTGACACTCTACAAGCATGATGATCCTGCCTTGGTGAGCTGACTGTCACTAGGGAATGAATGATAGTCACAATTGCCTTCTGGGATAGAACTTAGAGAAATAAAGGGAAAAACTTCTAAACTCTACTTCTAATGCCTTTCTTAAGTTACTTTTAGGGGGCAAACGTATAAAATAATGGTTTCAGTGTGGCGTTTTCACGCCTGCACATTGTACTTGCTCATATCCTCCAGCCCTACTGTTTTCTTAATTGGCACACACCAGTAATCCCAGTATTCAGAAGGCTAAGGCAATAGAATCTCACGTTAAAGGCTATCTTGGACATAGTGAGACGCTGTCTCAAAAATAAAAACAAACTAAAAGTTGGTGGAGCTGAAGCTCCAGTGGTAGAGAGTGCTTGTCTAGCATGTTCGAAGCCCTGTAGTATTCCGTCCTCAGCACACATAAAATGGGTGTGGTGGATGTGCCTGATCTCCTAGCACTTAAGGGATGCAGCCAGAAGAATCAGGAGCACCTAGGATACATTTGGGGGTGGCCAAGGGGATATACTCAGACCGCAACACACATGTGGGGGTCTTTATGAGAGTCTCTTCCTCCACCTTGCTCTGGGTTCCAGTGATCAAACTCATGAGTGCCCTTACCTGTTGAACTGTCTCATTAGCCCAGGATGCCATACTTTAAATCTTTTTATTTATCCCCTCCCTGTACAGCCCTATGTGTATGAAAGATTTTTGTGGCATTTTTATGACTGATTTTCTTTCTTTTGCTTGATTACTTAATAATGGTTTTATAAATTAAAATAGTTTATAAGTTTTTAAGGTTTTGTAAAGTTTTTGTTAATAGACAATAAACATCTTTTTACATATCAAATTACAAATCAAATTATTTTCAGAGATTAGGTTCCCAAAATTAGAATTATCTTTTAAGACACTGATCCACATTTTCAGTACAGGTTGTAACATAAAATATTATAGATTTAAACTATTCATTGTGTTTTATTTTCATAGATGTGTTAGTGATAGGTGCATGCAAAGTAAATGTCCACTGATTATAGCTTAAACCATTAATATCTTGCTTAGTTGAAAATAGCCAACAATTTTAAAGATGCTCATAGTAACTTGTCAAAATGCTGCCTCCAAAATGGCTAAGAACTGTGTATGGCTCTAGAACTCAGTCCCTCTTTAATTTCAGCTGGAGTACCTCTGCCTCTCTTCTTGAAGCCTCTGAACACAGCTAGATCTAGTTTTGAAAGGCCAGTGGATAGTGTAAGCCAAGTATTGAGCATGGCGTCTGACATGCTCTATGTGTAGTGGAGCAGCTCGCCAGTGCTGGCATTCCAGCAGCCCTGAGTCACCTGTCTTGTTTTTTTCAGACACTAGTTGCTGGTCTGACATCAAATAAACCTGCAGACAAACTCCGAGCCCTGCCACTCTGGTTGTCTCTGCAGTACTTGGGACTTGATGGCATTGTGGAGAGAATAAAGCATGCTTGTCAGCTGGTGAGTAGACACATTAAGAGTCACAGAGACCCCTCCACAAAAGCGGAGGCATGAATAACTTTCACTCTTGATATCCTCTGTCCAGAATGAGAAAAGTCATAAGGTGACTTTCAGGAAAAGAGATGGTGCATAATATTGTTCTTGACTGACTGGCCTCCAGGGACAGGGAACAGAAATTGAAAATTCAATGTAGAGGCCTGGTATGGTGACCCACGCCTTTCTTTAATCCCAGCACTTGGGAAGGCAGAGGTAAAAAGATCTCTGAGATTGAGGTCAGCTTGTTCTACATAGTAAGTTCTAGGACAACCAGGACTACGTAGAGAGGCCCTGTCTCAAAACAAAATGCCAAACCAAACCAAACAAACAAAAATAAAGGGTGGAGAGAGAAAATTCAACTCGAGTGGCATGGGTTTTTTATATATGTGTGTGTGTGTGTGTGTGTGTGTGTGTGTGTGTGTGTGTGTGTGTGTGTTTGAAAATCTTACTCCATTACATAGCCACCCAAATTTGTCTGGTTGTTGTTGTTGTTTGCCTATCAATCCCATTAGTGCTGCCAATGTATTCTTAGGTGTGTAGCCATCACAGAAACATGTTAGGCCTCCAGAGGCCAGGACCTTAGAGGAAGGAAACTCCCTCTCTCAGCAGCTGTCACCAATAGTTGCTCACTCTGCTAAAGGACATGGGGATTTTTTCTTTAATTTATGTATCTGAGTGTTTTACCTGCATGTGTGCCTGTGGACCATGTGCATGCCTGGCGCCCTAAGACCGAAAGAGGGCAGCAGATCCCCTGGAACTGGAATTACAGGTAATTAGGGCACATAATGTGGGTGTTAGGAATTGAACCTAGGTCCTCTGGGAGTGCAGCCAGTGCTCTTACTGCTGGGCCATCTCTCCAGCTCCCAGGTATGAGTGTTTTTAATACAGTAGTGTGGATTTCCTGTCTTTAAGGTTGGGCAAGTCTTTCTTTGTATTGGAGAGAGCCTGATTATTCCAACCGTAAACTGTGGTCGGTTAATGTTCTCTGGTTGTCTGCACTAACAGTACATCGGGCTGGGTGTGTGCTGCTCACAGCTGCTCTGCTCTAGCCTGAGGTCAGGATCTCAGGAGAGTCAGTGTCTGGTGAAGGCCTTACTGCTACCGTAAGCATTTTTACCTGGGAACAGGGGAAGCAGTCCTGTCCTCTGTTATGAGCATGCTCACAAATCCCTTCTAGTTAATTTTAGTGAATCACTTCCAAAGGCTGGACCTATTAATATCATTGTTTAAAATAGGAATTTTGGACAGATAGGTATATTGAAAAAAAAATCAAGCTAGGTGTGGTAGCTAAGACCTATCTTCTAACCACTTGAGAAGCAGGCAGAGGCAGGAAGACCAAGGCCAGCTTAACAACAGAAAAAAAGAAGAGATTTGAGTATGATCATGCATGACTGTAATCCCAGCTTTCTTGAATTAGGGGCAGGAAAATCAGGAAGCAGTTCGAGGCCAGCCTCACTGCATAGCTCGTCTGAGAGGACGTCCTGGATTACATGAAAAACTATCTTGGAAAAACAAGAGTCGTGTTTGTGTAGCTTGAGCATTGATTGATCTTATGTGAGCTTAAAAGCATGATGTCATCTTTTTACACCTTCGACTTACTACCTGTGACATACGATAATAATTAGGGTTGTTACAAAGACTTGCTGAGTTTATGTTAAACTATTAATAGTGCCTGGACACATAAATCATTCATATATGTGTAAATCTTTTCTTTGAATATTTCCTGGGCTTCAGCTGTAGGTCAGTAGGAAAGCACACACAGTATGTGTAAGACCCTGGGTTCAGTTTCAGTACCCAAACAAGTACTCTGCTCTTTCTCTGCCCAGCCAGGATATTGACACTGTCTTGTGTTATTTTCATATGTAAGAAAAATTAGTATTTGGTTCCTTTTTATATTACAAATTAATTTTAAGGAATGTATTTATAAAAAAAATATATGTTTTAAAAAAGTTGTCATACTGTTAGCTCATATCATGACTCAGTTTTTAGGAATTAAAAGCTGCTGTATCATAGCAACTTAGTCAAATTAGGGGAAGGTTTGAGCACACATGGGAGAGGTTCAGTTCCCCCTTGGCTTTAGAAGTGCAAGAAAATGGCAGTAACATCAACTACAAAACCCTTGAGGTTACCACAGCTCTGGCATCTGCCTAAAACTCAAACCTGTAGCTAGTCTCCAGTGCTCAAGAGGGTTTGAGTGACAGCTGATCATCATGCTGGGGCACCCGTGAAGCCACATGGGACATTGGCAGCTGTGCATATTCATGCTGTACAATCCATACTGTGACATACATTCCAGTAAAAAAGAGCTGCTCTTGTGCCTCTCTCTTCTCTTTGTCTCTTTCTTTATGTATGGCGCTGTTTAGCATCTATTCAGTGACAAGCACGACGGAGCACTTTGTGTTGTTTCACTAGAAAGCAGATTTCACAGAGCACATGTCAGTGGGGTTCCTTCAGGAGCTTCACATCTGCTCTGAATATCATTTCCCTGCTCCCTGAGTTAGGAACTGTGATTCTCACATCAGTGCTGAGGGATGTTGGATGGAAACTGTATGGTAACAGTAATGGTGTCTGTCCATGCGCTGCCCTGCCTGTGAAAGAATGAAGACTATTTGCAGATGCCGAGGTGTCGAAATCAGGACTCACACTTAGTGATCACCGAGTCGCAGATGCTTTGCCTGAGATACTTGTTTGCATATTACAAAGACCCTCATGAAATTGGCTTACATGTCTGTCTAGTAATGTCGCATACTTTCTTGTTATTGTTTTCAGAGCCAACGGCTGCAAGAAAATTTGAAGAAAGTGGACCACATTAAAATCCTGGTATAGTATATAATTTTCTCTACTTCTTAAATAAGTGTTTTAGCTTCAGTAAGAAAATGATTTTCCTCAGTGGTTTCCCTTGAGTTTTAACAGTTCAGTAAACAGCAGTCTTTCTGAGGGATCACACAGTATTTATATAGTTATACAGTTAGCCTGAAATGAAGAAATATGAACTAAACAATGTTTAAATTTTAAATTTCTACAGTTCTATTAAAATCTAGAGTTACACAAAGATCATATGTAAACTCCTGACTTCACCTTTCCCAGGGCACCCATCCTTGGAGGTGACTGTCTCAAAACACTCTGGGATACTTTCTGAAACCTGCTCAAAGTAGGATGAGAAGGAAAAAGCAGATGCCCCATGTCTTGTCTTCTGGGATCTTTCTAAACCGAATCTCCCAGTCTTTGCTCCTTCAGGTGGTGAATGACAAGAAGATGGGACTTAACTGGATTAAGGACTAAAAGTATCGGTCCAGGAGGGCAGCTTTTGACACTTAGAATTTCAGGAAGTACTTAGGTCATGTTTTCATATAAATGTGCTCACTGCGTGTTTCTTTGGCACATTTGCAGAGAATAGTACAGTGGGCATTTTGCTACTTTGCAGGTTCTTTCTTCTTCCACCCTTTCAGCCCCTAACAATAGATAGGACAGGGGTAAAGTAGAGAGGGGAGAGGAAAGAGCCCTGAATAAAGTCAGGGTCAGAAAGGGGGCAACTAGCCAGTAGACTACTTCCTGCTGACTAGGGGTGTTGAGTTCCTTGGGGCAAGTTTGATTTCTGCAAGCAGGATTCCTAATTTCTTCTTCTTTCTTTGCTCACAACTACTTAACAGACAGCTACCAACATCAACCAACCACCACCACCTTCCCTACCTGCTGCAGCCCTAGCATTTACATACTGTCTAAAAAGTCCCCAAAATCCCAAATGTCACACAGTCTCAGAAACTTGCCTGCAGCTGGCAAATTCACGCCACTGCTAGAGCACAAGGTAAATCATAACTTCTGTGAATAGTCTTTAGTGCCCCATAGCCTACACCTGGGATTAAAACAAAAGCATATTCTTATATTTCTGTGTTTTTCAAAGGAACCAAGATTCCAGAATTGTTGCTACAGCAGAGTTTTAGTTTAAAGTTTGTCTTTGAGTTTACTTGAGGTTCAGATTAATGTAATTTTTTTAGAATATAGATAGGTTATTGGGTAGGAGTCAGGGTTGGGGAGCCAGATACTCTGGAGCTGTTGCATTCTGAAGCCAGTCAGCTGGCCCCATTCAGTTAAGAAACTTGGAGGAGAGCAGGTCATTGGAGGAACAGAGAGGAGGGTTATGAGTCCGATTTATTTTCCTCTTAGCAGTGCCACTGGGTGGCTCTGTGACACTGAGTTACTTTCTTTTTCTTTCTTTTTTTGTTATAAGATTTATTTATTTTTATGTGTATAGATGTTTTGCCTGCATGTATGTCTGCGTCCCATGTGTAGAAGTTGGAAGAGGGCATTGGATTCCCTGGAACTGGAGTTAAAGATTGTCGTGAGCCGCCGTGTGGGTTCTGGATATTGAACCCTGACCTCTGGAAGAACACCCAGTGCTCTTAACCTCTGAGCCATCTCGTCACCCCCTGTATTGTTTTCATAACCTCTTGTTCTGTCAGCTGTCAAAAGAAAATAGGTTGCTTGGAGAGAGTTCAAAGTAAACTAAAATGAATTTGTTTTTGGGAATTGAGGCAGTATAAGCCCAAGTCCTTTTTTCTGAAAATGTTTTTATTGGATATTCTCTGTATTTGCATTTCAGATGTTATCCCTTCCCCCAATTCCATCCCCCCTCCCCCTCCCATTGCCTCTTCCATGAAGATGCTTCCTCTCCCAACCACCCTCTCCCACCTCCGCACGTTGGTATTCTCCTACACTGGAAAAAAGAACCTTCACTGGACCAAAGGCCTCTCCTCCCATTGATGCCAGAGAATGCTATTCTCTGCTGCATGTGCACCTGGGGCCATGGGTCTCTCTATTTGAACTCATTGGTTGGTGTTTTAGTCCTCGGGAGCTGTGGTGGGTTTGGTTAGTTGATAATTTTGTTCTTCCCATGGGGTTGCAGACCCTTTCAACTCCTTCAGTTCTTTCTCTAGCTCCTTCATTGGGGTCCCCGTGTTCAGTCCAATGGTTAACTGCAAGCATCCTCCTCTGTATCAGTATGACTCTGGTAGAGCCTCTGAGGAGGCACCATATCAGGTTCCTGCCAGTAAGCACTGCTTGGCATCTGCGATAGTGTGTGGGTTTAGTAGCTGCATATGGGGTTGATCCCCAGGTGAGACAGTCCCTGGATGATCTTTTCTCCAATCCCTGCTCCTCTATTTCTCTCTTTATTTCCTCCCATGAGTGTGTTTTTCTCTCTTCCAAGCGGACTGAGGCATCCACCTTCTGGCCTTCCTTCTCTTTGAGCTTCATAAGTTCTGCGAATTGTTTCTTGAGTATTCCAAGCTTTGGGAGCTAGTATCCGCTTATAAGTGAGTGCATACCACGAGTGTTCTTTTGTGACTGATAAGCCCAAGTCTTTTTCCTGTTCCTTGCTGATCCCACTCAGGCTCTCTTTATGTCCCCTCTGAACCCTGAGTTCTTTTGGAGTGTCTATCAGGCTACACAGCGCCCAGCCACAAGTCTTCCTTGGGTGTTTTCAGCGGCCACTTGCTTCCGTGAAGGATCTGTGCTTGTAAACAGCACAAGACACCGTAGGATGTCAGCCATCACCTGGCACGGTGATTTCTGGGCTGTTCATAGCTACCACACAGTACCCAGCGCCTTTTCCACGTTGTTAATCCTCACAACGCTTCTGTTTCCCTCTGTCCGGAAACACTCACTGCTCCTATCGATTCTCTTTGCTAGATTGTGAACTTTCAGATCTTAGTTGAAATGTGTCCTCTGCCAGGAAGCCTTCCCTCAGCACCCTAAGGTCACTCCCACAAGATAAGTATGACTTGGTTCCTTGTCAATTTTTTCTCCTTTATTAAAGTTAATTTTTACCCATCTCATACACACACACACAAACAAACAGAGGGAGAGAGAGAGGGAGGGAGGGAGGGAGGGAGGGAGGGAGGGAGATTTCTTTTTCTACACAAGCTTCATAAAGGCTTTGTGTACATTCCCGTGACATGGCCTTTATATATTAAGATCTAGGACCTCGACTATAAAAGCCAAGACCGTGACCATGAAGCTTAGCTTATGTTCATAGCAGTTACTGCTGCTTCTTTTTTAAGATTTATTTATTATATATGAGTACACTGTAGCTGTCTTCAGACACTCCAGCAGAAGGCATCAGATCCCATTACAGATGGTTGTGAGCCACCATGTGGTTGCTGGGAATTGAACTCAGGACCTCTGGAAGAGCAGTCAGTGCTCTTAACCACTGAGCCATCTCTCCAGCCCTTGTTTGTTTTTCAAAACAAGAGTTTTTCCGTGCAGCCCTGGCTGTCCTGGCTCTCACTCTGTGGCCCAGGCTGGTCTCACACTGAGAACATCTGCCTCTGCCTCCGTGTATACCACCACATCCAGCTTTTACAGCTGCTGCTTTTGTTTACCCTTCTTTCTGTGGCACCTTTACCTGGGCTCATGTTGTAGGCAGGACAGAATTGTGGGCAGAAGGTTTTGTTGCTGGGTTGGTGTCCCAATTCCTCCACTGGAAGCCTTGGGTAGACGTAGAAGATGGCCAGTATATGCTCCGTATCCCCACCCCATCGATTACCAGGAGTCTCTAGGGTCGTCCTCATAGGTTCCGTTGCCTTAGTTTCTGCCTCACCCCGATATGCACCCAGTTCCAGTCATCTCTCCCAGTATTCTCTCCTCCTCCACCTACCTGATCCCTCCTAGTCTCATCCCCATCTGCCCTCAGTCCTATAGGCACAATGTTTCTGTGCACTGTGCAAAGATTATCCTTGTATCGTGTAAATGCTGAATTCTCTGCCCTCATATCTGGTTGTAGATCTGGACATGGCAATGTCATTATTCTAAGTATCTCTTGTCTGAATATTGTATAGCCAGTGATCCCCATTTATTCTTTGACTTCTCCATACAAGCTGATCAGCCAGTGACTTGGTATGAGAGAGATTAGGGCTGGACTTCCACCAGCCAAGAGAGGGAAAGAGAGAGAGAGAGGAGGAGGGGGAGGAAGAGGGGGAGGAGGAGGAGAGAGTGAGCCGTGAAGGGAGGAGCACAGAGAGACCTTGGAGGAACACCTGAAGTAGAGAGAGGCAGATCAATACTAAAACTGAAGGTGTCGTGGGGATTTTGGCTGGGACTTGGCCAGAATAGCTTAGAGAATTAGTATAGGTTAATAATTGCTCAGATCTTGTACTGCAAAGCTAATCAAATAAATCTCACAGTCTCTGTCTCATTTGTTTGGTAGCTGGTGAGATTAAAAAAGATGATCACCTTTTAAAAATGCTTTTACATATGGTGTCCATTCAATCATAATCTACCTTTATTCCTATGTTATTCCTAATCAGCCACCTGCAAATCTATTCTATTTCTCCTTCCCAGGGAGACCCATGTGCCCCATCCCCACACCCCAGGCCTTGAGATTTGTTACTTACTTAGCCTCTCTGGGTCTGTGGGTTAAAGCATTGTTATTTTTTACAGTTAATATCTACCTATAATTGTGTACACAGTGGTTGTATTTCTGGGTCGAGGTTACCTCGGGATGACTTTTGTAGTTTCATTCCTTTGCCTGCAAATATTATGCTATTAATAGCTGAGTGACATCTTCGTTGTTTCTTGTTCTGTCTATAACAGTGATAGGATGGAGCACCCTCGGGATGTGCCCAGGAATGGTACAGCTGGGTCCTGAAGTAGATAGATTCCCAGTTTTCTGAAAAACTGTACAAGTTTGCACGCCCACCGAAAACTGAGACGTGTTCCCCTTGCTCCATATCCAGCATGAATGGTCACTTGTGTTTTTTATCTTAGCCATCCTGACACATATAACATGGAATCTCAGAGTCCATTTGATTTGCATTTCCTTGATGGCTAAGGATCTTGATGCAAGTAAGCACCAGAGTTGAGAAGAGAAGAGCAGCAGAGAGGGAGGAGGAGGCGGTGTTACCAGGACAGTTTTACAGAGACAGACTGAAGAGAGAACTAACTAGACACAGGCACAGACAGAGCAAGCAAGAGAATGAGAAGGAGCCAGAAGATTAGGAAAGATTGCTAGAGTCAGTCTGAGGCCAAGAGAAAAGCCAGATGAGTCAAAAGCTGGGAGAGGAGTTTGGGCCAGAACAGCTGAGTTGAACCAGCCAGCCAGAGTTCAGAAAGAACGAGAAAGGGTGAGCTTGTTCAAAAGCAAGTCCAAGGGGATTGTATAGAGGCTGGAAGCTTCCAGGACTTGGCCTAGGTTAGCAAATGAAGAAAGTGAGCCTTTGAGCCAACTATTATTACATCAAGCAAATAAAAGTTGCTTACATGTTTTGGATATTAGCTCGCTGTTAGATGTGAAGTGATCAAAATCTTTCCCCACTCTGTAGGCTGCCATTTTGTTCTATTGACATTGTCCTTTGCCTTACAGAAGCTTTTCAGTTTTGTTAAGTCCCATTTATTATTGAGAGCTTAGTGCCTGTGTTCTTGGTGTTCTGTTCAGTAGGTTATTCCCTCCTTTCTCTTCTGTCAGGTTCAGTGTGTCTGACTTTATGTCGAGGTCCTTCGTCCACTAGGAGCTCTGTGCAGAGTGATAGGTAGATTTGGATTTATTTACACTCTTCCACATGCAGACATCCAACTAGACAGACACCATATGCTAAAGAAGCTTTCTTTTTCCAGTGTATATTTCTGGCTTTCCACTAGTGTATGGACTTACATCCAGGTCTTACATTCAATTCCACTGACCAACCTGTCTGTTTTTATGCCAATGCCATGCAGTTTTTATTATTGTTGCTCTGTAGTACAGCTTGAATTCAGAAATGGTGATGCCTCTAGAAGTTCTTTTATTGTACAGAATTGTTTTATCTATCTTGAGGTTTTTTGTTTACTTGTTTGCTTGCTTGCTTTTCCATATGAAGTTGAGTACTGTTCTATGAAGGTCTGTAAAGTACTGTTGGAATTCTGATGAGGATTGTGTTGAATATGTAGATTGCTTTTGGTAGGGTAGCCAGTTTTACTGTTAATCCTACTGATCTATGAACATGGGAAATCTTTTTCATTTTCTGATAATCTTCAGTTTTTTTCTTCAAAGAAAGAAGTTACTGTTATGCAGGTCTTTCACCTGCTTGGCTAGAGTTACCCCCAAGATATTTTATATTACTTATGGCTACTCTGAGAAATGTTCTTTTCCTGATTTCTTCCTCAGCCCTTTTTTTTTCTTTTTTTCTTAGTGTTTCATCCAGCCACTTCAATGGAGGTGTTTATCAGCTGTACGTGTTTTCTGATAAAATTTTGGGGTCGCTTCTAAACAGCAGCACCTTGACTTCTTCCTTCCCGATGTGTTGTCTTCCTGTACCTGTAGAGCGACACGTTCTTTACAGAATAGATACACAGAGAGTGGCAGCCTCGTAGTCCTGGTCTTACTGCAATCGCTCTGAGCTTCTTTACATTTGGTCTGATGCGACTACAGGCTTGCTGTAAACTGCCTCCGTTGTGTTCACTGTGTCTCTTGTATCTCCCCACATTTACCATGACGGGATATTGGGTTTTTTTGTCAAAGGCTTTTTTCAGCATCTAATGAGATGATCGGGCTTTTCCTTCTTTCAGTATATTTTTGTGGTGGACTACATTGACTGGTGTGTTCTTGGATTCAGTTTTTGAACATTTTATTAAGTATTTTTGCATCAATGTTCATGAAGGAAATTGGTCTGTAATTCTCTTTTTCTATTGAATCTTTGTGCAGTTTGGGTATCAGGGTGATTGTAGCCTCATAAAATGAGTTTTGCAGTGTTCCTTCTGTTTCTGTTTTGTGGAATAATTTGAGGAGTATTGGTATTAGCGCTTCTTTGAAAGTCTAGTAAAATCCTGCTCTAAACCTATCTGGCCCCATGCTCTTTTTGGTTGAAAGTCAGTAGAAAATGACTGTTTCTATTTTCTTAGGGGTTGTAGGTCTATTTAAATTGTTTATCTTATCTTGATTTAATGTTGACAAGTGGTATCTATCAAGAAAACTGTCCATTTCTTTTAGGTTTTCCAATTTTGTGGAATACAATTTTTTAAGTATGACCTAATCGTTCTTTGGATTTCCTGTTATATCCTCATTTTCGTTTCTGATTTTGTTAATTTGGATATTCTCTCTGTCTTTTAATTGATTTGGATAAGGGTTTGTCTAGTTGATTTTCTCAAAGAGCCAATTCTTTGTTTCTTCCATTCTTTGTATTATTGTCCTTTGTTTCTATTTTATTGATGTCAGCCCTGAGTTGATTATTATCGTCTGCTCCTCTAGGGCTTGTTTGCTTTTTCATGTACACTTCCCTTCCTTTGCCTTTGCTGCTGTAAGATTATTTCCTATTTCGTGGCTTGTAACTGACCTCCTTAGATTGGTGTTTTCCTTCTAGTACCTTCTGTAGGGCTGGATTTAACTTTGTCATGGAATATCTTGTTTTCTTCATCTATGGTGATTGAAAGTTTTGATGGGGATTAGTCTGGGCTGGCCCCTGTGTTCTCTTAGAGTTTGCAAGACATGTCCAGGCCCTGTTTTGCAACCTTTTTAGTTCCTCCTTGCTTGTGGAACTTACCCCATTCTGCTTAAACAGTAATTATTAATGCCTTAAAGGCATTAATAATTTTGTTTATATGAAAACTAGAATTCACACATACAAAAAAATTATAAGTACCAGCTCAATAAATAATTAGCAAATTTAAATATAGCTCTTGCCTGATCAGAATCTCATCTACAATCTCCTTAAAGTGTTAGTAGATTCAGACCTGGTGGCACACACCTTTAATGTCAGCAGTTTGGAGACAGAGCAGAAAGATTCCTCTTAAGTTCAGGATCAGCCTGGTTTATACAGTGAAGCCTCATCTCTCAAAACAATAACCTAAAAACAGTTAGAAAAATAGATCTGCCAGCTGCTTCCTCTATGTGAGTAGTTAGAACTCCTTGTTGTGGTTTTACTACTGTGTTCATCAGCCACAACATAATTTAGTACCTAGTATTCACAACTTCAGTGACAGATCACAACTGTTAAGTGCTGCAAAGATCTCCAGAGCTGCTCACAACAACAGAGACTGCCGCAGATTGCCTGGTGGCTGGCTGAATGTGGGAGGGAAGCGCGTCGTGTCGGAGCAGTGCAGTTAGCATTGTCATCACTTAGGAAATACAGAGCTGCTTGTCTGACGGCACACTGGTGTTGTAGGCTGCCAGTGTGAGCATTGCAGAGGATGTGAGTTCTGTTACAGAGGGTAATGATTCCTCAATATAAAAAGGCTGGAGAGGTGGCTCAGCAGTGAAGGGCACTGAGTGCTCTTCCAGAGGTCCTGAGTTCAGTTACCAGGGACCACATGGTGGCTCACAACCATCTGTAATGGGATCTGGTTCCCTCTTTTGGTGTGCCTGAAGACAGCAACAGTGAAATTATATATATATATAATATATATAATAAAATAAAATCTTTTTAAAAAATCCTACAGTTAGGAACAGTTGGTACTTTTGCAGTAGACCCAGGTTTGGTTCTCAGCACCTACACAATGGCTCACACTAGTCTGTAACTATTTCCATGGTATCCAATAGCCTTTTCTGGCATCTGTGGGTACTAGGTACACATCGGTTGACTCATACACTTTTTTTTTAAAGTTGTTTGTTTACATGATTTCACAGGGTTTGTTGGTTCAAGAGAATGAGGGACTATTATTTTCATTGGCCACCTCAGGCCAGTTACAGCTTTTGAGCTTTTTAACGTGTGTGCAAGCATTTTTGCCTACTTTCTTTCCAAAGATACCGTCTTACCCTACTGACATTTGGCTCTGTCTTCAGTGTTGTAACTGCACATTTCTTCTTTTGCAGGTAGAAGATGAGCTCAGTTCTCCAGTAGTAGTGTTTAGATTTTTCCAGGAATTACCAGCCTCAGGTAGGTGACTAAAATGTTTTTGTGTGTGTGCCAGGCCTTTAATCCCAGCACTAGGGAGACAAAGGCAGGAAGATATCTGTGAGCTGGGAGGACAGCCAGAGAAACCCTGACTCAAAAAACCAAAGTGTGTGTGTGTGTGTGTGTGTGTGTGTGTGTTGTGTTGTGTTTCATGGCTATAAATTTAGTATCATATAAAATTAAATTCTATATGTTTTTATTGCTAAAATCTGCAGTCATAGAAAAGAATAACTGTTCCCACAAGCATGCTAAGGGCCTGTGACAAAACCAAGGATGCTCAGACCCTGCCACATAGCCTGTGAGAGCCAGCTAAAGGACAGCGCTCAGAAAGATGCACTGTTAACTTACAGCATGACATTCATTCTCAAAATCGCTTTAAGGAGAGTGACTTTTTTTAAAACTATAAATAAAGAATTTTATTTCTAAGCATGTTTTTAGGAGTCACGTGGCTTTCAGCCCCTAAGATGCTTCTCAAGTATTGTGATGTAGGAGGATAGATCCAAGAGTCAGTCAGTCTGTGTCTGTCTGTCTCTGTCTCCCTTTCTACCTCTCAGGCTCTCCCCTCTCCTACCCCACCTTCTTGTCTGGACTGCCAGGAACTTGCTTTATAAACTAGGTTAGCCTCCCACTCACAGTGATTAACCTGCCTGTGCCTCCTGAGTCTGTTTGAGCCTGGTGACGTGGCACACACAGTCTCAGTACTGGAGAGCCAGAGGCAGGAAATTTCTGAGTTTGAGATCAAGTTCTAGAACAGCCAAGGCTACGCAGAGAAACCCTGTTCAAAAAACCCTCTGACTTTAAAGAATGGACCGTGCTGGGGAACATACCAGTTTCTAGCATACAGATGGCAGTAGGTTTTAATCCTCAAGACTGCAGGAAAAAACAAGACAAAAATGACCAGCATGCCTCCAGCCTAGTCCAAGGCACGTTAGCATTCATCTAGATGACACACATTCCCACACTGCCCACAGTCCCCTCCAGGCAACTCTGCATGACAATGTGTGAACGTTGTGATGTCACTCATAATGTGACTTGTCATAGCCATCAGCATCAAGGGCTCCATGCTGTACCCACAGGGCTCTGCCTGTGCATCTGCCCCCTTCCTGATCCCTGCTTCCGGTCATTGTGCCTTAGGCACTGGTTCTTCCTTTGTTCCTAGAACACACGGCTCTCCCCTTACCTGTGGTGTGACATTGCTACTTTTTCCTCTTTGAGAGAGGATCTCATTCTGCAGGCCAGACTGGCTTTAACTTCCGTAGTCCTCCTGCTTCAGACTCCCTCTACTGCCTGTATGGCTGTTTCCACTAAATGTGCACCTTCCTGTGTTGGTGGGCTCCGTTACCCTCTGTCAGGGCGCCATCTCTTTTCAGTGGCTTTGGCTTGATACATAATGGGTTTTATTTTCCTTATGACTTATTTACATTTTTTGGTTTCCTTTTGAAATTCCTTGAAAATTAACTTTTTTTTAAAATATAGTCTCCCCCCCACCCAGGACCTAGGTTGGCCTTGAATTCATAACAGCCCTCTGGCCTTAGCCTTACCAAATGTGCACCACTAGGCTGGTGTTGAAAGCAATTAAAAAAAAAAATTAAGACTCCTATGGGCATTGGTGGCATGACACTTGCCTTTAAACCCACACTTGGGAGGCCAAGGCAGGCAGATCTCTTGAGTTCAAGGCCAGCCTGGTCTATAGAGAAAATTCCAGAACAGCTAAGGCTACACAAGAGAAACCCTGTTTTATAACAACAAAAGGTCTATTTTTAAAAAATAAATTGAGAAGTTATACTTATTTGTCAGAAAAGTATTAGACATTAACCCCTCAGATATTTTGATTTCATTACTATATGATGCTGTCGATGGGTTGAGTTGTAATGTTTATTGTAGCTTTGTTTCTGGGAGTAAATCCCTTCTGTGTTTGGCCTCAGATCCAGCGTTTAAAGCTGTTCCTGTATCCAACACAGCACCTGCAGCAGTTGGCTGGGAGAGACACTCCTGTGACGCACTAAACCGCTGGGTAAAGATGGCTGCTGTCTACTTTTTCTTCTTCACATCTGGAACAGCGACACCTGCTATAACATGGTCATGTGTGGTTGGTTAGTCATACCCACAGGAAGGAACTTCATACAGAGACACCAGGCCTGTTCTGTTCTGTTCACATCACCACCTCAGACACTGTTACCTCTGGCCAGCCACTCACTTTGCTTCTGTGACCGTTTCCTAGTTGCTGTGTAAGACAATAAAATAGCATATAAATCGTGGCTCACAGCACCACCTCTTTGGGCAGCAAGAGAGTAGCTAAAGCTGGGTGTGGTGTGCACACCTTTAATCCCAGCATTTGGGAGGCAGAGGCAGGTGGATCTCCTCGAGTTTGAGGCTAGCCTAGTCTATAAAGTCCCAGAACAGCCAAAGCTACATAGTAAGATCCTGTGTCAAAAACAAAAAAGTCCATCAGAATGAGCAGGTGCCCTGAGCACCTGTGGCAGCCAGGCAGAGTAGGCCAGCATTCTACTCTAGTAGCTTTTTGGACACTGAAATGTACTACCTCTAGATTTTAGACTTAAGTGTTCTCAGTAGGGTAAAGAAGGTCCCAGCGTAATTTTCTAGGTTCTAATGAATATAGAACATCTATTCAGTGCCATTCAAAGCAGCTGTTATGAACCTAGAGCCAAATGTTCAAAACAGATGGAAAATGATCAGCACAAACTAGATGGAAAAAGCAGTTTATTGGGTAGCTTTGTGATAAAAGTTCTTGTAGTGCAGGCATGAGTACCTGAGTTGGGATCTCTAGCATTCACGTTTTAAGAGAACAGAGAGCCAGGTGCAGCAGCGATGCAGCACTAGCGATGCAGAGCGGCACAGTGTAAGCAAACTGATGGGCTCCATTTCCAATGAGAGGCCCTGTCTCAGAAACACCCAGTATTGATCTCTGGTCTCCACATACCCCCCCACCCACACACACACGGTTCCTAAGGTGTATAGAATACCGTGTTTTGTTCCAAACACAGAAAAGACCCTGGGAAATTAACTGCATGTCAACAGTCAAATGTTAGCAAAATGTGGGTCATTTTTATTTCATATTTTGGCTTAACTGTATTGCACGTTTTTCTAAAGTGAATCTGTATTTAGGATAACATAAAATGAACTGTTAATTGGAAAAGGTGGGCAGGATGGGGGGGAGTAGGTGGGAGGCAAAGTCCCCCAGGTTCTGTTCCCAGCTCGGGAAACAAAAAATTGCTATTAGGTATTGAAAGGTACCCTGAATAAGGGGGACTAGCTCCAGGAGCCATTTTAATATGGGCTGAGGGTGGGTGGTGAAGACATTTAAGTCCCTGGTGCAGGAGCGTTCTCTGTCCTTTCCCTGCAGTTGGGAGAACAGTTGAAACAGTTGGTGCCTCAGTGTGGCCTCACTGTCATGGACCTGGAGACAGATGGCACATGTGTCCGCTTCAGCCCTTTGATGACAGCAGAAGGTAAGGCACTTGCAGCGTCGACCCTCAAAGAGCTCCATCAGACCTGCTGATGTTTAAGCGTGAGCATAACTTCTCAACAGTACACTGAAATATCAAGTTTTCTCTTTTGGTTCCTTCTCATCTGAATAACCTGTGGAGCTTTAAAACCTTTGAGCACTCACAGACTATGGCAGCATACAGAGACCTGCACAGATTCAAGTCCGACAGGGTCCCCAGCACTGACAGCAGCAGCACAGGTGACCCGCCCCCAGCAGAGAGCGGGTCTGCAGTTAGACAGACACCTGCTGGAAGAGGCGGTCAGCGTCCTCCCTAGTTCACTGGCCACTTCGGCCAGCACAGAACAAACTCGGGTATTTTCTGAGTTTTGTTCCTGTGTTTTGACTCTCCCCCACCACTTACTGGTCTTCTGTTGGTTTTAATTTTGGGGTTTTGGGGAAGTGGAGGAGGTGGTGTGTTTCTTTTTGGGGGGGATCTCGTTTTGTTAAAAGAGAAACCATAAAGTTGGGTGGATAGGGAAATGAGAGCATCTGGGAGGATCTAGGAAAGAAGGAAACTTGATAAAAATTTTCCAATAAAGAGCCTTTCCCTAAAACAATCCACCCAGCTGGGCTACCTCCAGACTTAGCACTGTGTGTCTGGAATGGAGCTCAGACATTTTATTCTTGTTTTTCCCTAATTGCCTTTTTAGTAGCAGATACTTAATAGCATATACTTAATATATGTAATATGGTTTAATGTGCATAATGAGAGATAGAGTATAAGACAAACTGCAGGGCTGGGGCAGTCCTGCTGTGCCATCCTCCAGGATTCCCCATGAGTTCTTAGATGTTTACACTTTCAAAAGTTCCCTAATAGAGTAGGGCCACTGTTTCCGGCATTGCAGAAAGCCATGCCGTTACCGTGTGTGAAGTCAGAACAAGATGAGATGCACACTCTCAGTCACTACACAACAGGAATAAGCTCTTTGTTCTGCCGCAAGGTCCGTGACCATAGCTTAACAGGCATGCACTGAAAAGCTAAGAAGACACTGAGTATGTTCTTCACAAAGAAATGGTAAATATCTAAAGAGCGAGATAGGCTTTTCCCACATTTGATCATTTAATAGTATGTCTATATATCAAGGTAGCCCAGGGTACCCTGTAAACATGTAGTTTTTATATCCCCCCAGCCCCCCCCCCTTTTTTTTTTTTTTTTGAAGAAAGATCTTATTTTGTGCCTTTCTCGGGCCTGAAATGCTCTGTAAACCATGTTGGCTTTGAACTCAGAGGTGCTACATGTTGGGATTAAAGGAATCCATCAGTACACCAGGCTGTATATCTATTTTATTCTTAAAGTCTTTATTTATATGGGGATGTAAATGTGTGTGCGTGCATACCATATTACACATATGGAAATTAAAGGACAGTTTTGGGGTATCTTACATCTTATACATGTCAGCAAGTGTTTTTGCCTAGTGTGCCATTTCACGAATCTTTACTGTATTTCAGAGACCCAGGCTGATGTTAAACACTTGATCCTCCTACCTCAGTCTTCTGAGTACTGGGATTGCAGGCAGGAGCCACCACACCTTTCTTTGTTTTTGAGAGGAGAATTTGTTTTGTTTCGCTTTCTGGCTTTTGTTTTTTGAGACAGGTTTTCTGTGTTGCCCTGACTGTCCTGAAGCATGCTCTATAGACCAGCTCAGAGATCCGCTTGCCTCTGCCTCCCAAGTGCTGGGGTTAAAGGTGTGGCCACCACTGCCCGGCCACCACACCTTTCTTATAATACGAGTTTTTAAAAGCCCAATGAGTGACATCAGACTGTCAGGCTCTGCACCTCCATACTTCTGAGGCCTCTAAAGCTAACCTAACATGATTCTGAGTATCTCAGTGGCACTGGTGCAGTGTCCCTGTCCCCTTCCCCTTCTATTAATATTTGCATATAAGTCAAGTTTTAGCCTATGACAGGATACCTGAGTCACGCCTTCTGTGAGAAAATAGCTTCTAGGTAGATCTACAAAGTAGCTGTTCTCCGTGAAGCAGCAACTGGGCTAAAATGTTAATTTACTGTTTATGTGTATTTATTGTGTGAGGTGTGCATGTGGAAGTCAGAAGACTTAATGGGACTTGGTTCTCTGCTGCTGCCCACCATGTGGGTGCTGGGGAGCAAGCACCTTTACCACGGAGCCCCGTCAGCCCAATCTTTAAAAATGTACATGTGTAATATGTGTGCCTCTGAGTATGCATGTTGAAGCCAGAAGTTGACATTGGGTGCATTTTATCTCTGTCCACCTTATAGGTTTAGGACAGTTTCTTGCTTAATCCTAGAGCTCACTGGCCAGTGAGGTCAGGGACCCTCTGGTCTCTGCTTCCCCAGTACCGTGACACCCAGTTTTCTGTAACGATCCATGGAGATCCACTCCAGACTTGGGTCATCATGTATGTACAGCAAGCACTTCAGCAAGGGAACTATTGCCCCAGCCCTCAGTGTGCTAATGTTCATCACCAGATTCTTCCATAACTACCTGGAAAATCTTTTGTTTAAAATTTTTTAAGTCAGGCATAATTAATAGCTCATATCCATGATTCCAGCACTTTGGAAGTTGAGGCAGAAGGATTGCCATGAGTTAGAGGCCAGCTTCAACTACAGAGTAAATCCCTGTCTCAAAAAAATTTGTTTTCAGTCCATACTGAGCTCTTGACCTTTGACCTTGTTGGTAGTAAATGAGTCGCCAAGTGACCCTGTGATCATTTCTCTGACCGTGTGGGTGTCTCAGTGTTAGGAACCCGGGGAGAGGATGTAGATCGACTCATCAGCTGCATCCAGAGCAAACTGCCAGTCCTGACCTGCACACTGCAGCTACGGGAAGAATTCAAGCAGGAGGTGGAGAGGACAGCAGGACTCCTGTATGTTGATGACCCCAACTGGCCTGGAATTGGGGTTGTCAGGTAATGGTTTGACCTGCTACATGATGTGAAAGACTGCTTTGTCAAAGCGCAAGTGCGCCACATGTTCAGGTGGAATTAGAGTGTATTTGCTAAGATCTCATGATGTGTTCGAGGTATTTACAGAGACCTATTGTAGACAGTTTGGTTGAGCATTAGACATAGTCAGGGGTCACTGTGTGCGAACTCACAAGTGCCCAGGGCAGACACATGGCAGATGGGTCTACAGAGCTTACAGTAAATGGGGGCGCTCTATTGGCCTCACTGTCTTCTGGTGACCCACTTTCTCTCTTCTCACGTTTCCTTTTCTTTGAAAATTGCTTTCCTGGGCCATAACCGAGGCGTTACAGCATTATTGAAAGATGGTAGTTGTTTAATCATAACACATGGCCTTTGGTTCCTCTTCATACTCATAGCTGTACATCTGTGTTCATCTCTAGGAATTTATACCCCACCCACAATCCTGTCAGAAGAAATACGCAGCCTTAGATTGTTACTGCTGTTTGATGTTTTAGGTATGAACATGCTAATGACGATAACACCAGTTTGAAATCTGATCCAGAGGGGGAAAAAATACATGCTGGACTTCTGAAAAAGTTAAATGAACTGGAATCTGACCTCGCATTTAAGATGGGTAAGAACTGCTTCTCTGAGTCACTGAGTCTTAGGAAGGCATTGTCTAACTGCCTTAAGGAAGCTGCTTTGCATCACCACAGAGGTGGGGAGAACCAGCTGGAGACTGGTGTCTCTACAGCTCTCTGCCTTCCTCTCCTGTATCCTCCTCTTCACAGTAAGGCCCTAGTCTGGGCCTCCATCTGGTCTGAGGACTTAGGAGCCAGCCTTGCCTGTTTCTTCCCTCAGGCCCTGAGTACAAGAGCATGAAGAGCTGCATTTACATTGGCATGGCAAGCGATGACGTGGATGTTTCTGAGTTAGTGGAGACCATTGCAGTCACAGCCCGGGAAATTGAGGAGAACTCAAGGGTCTGTAAGACTAATCAGTTTCATGTCTTTCCTGAGTTTTGCAACGGGACATGGGGGAGACTCTCTGTTTATTTCTCCTTTCCCAAATGTTGCTCCTACGCCAGGAGGTCTTTTCACAGTGTCCACCCCCAGTGACCTCACCAGGCAGTGTGGGAGAAGAGCCATGTACAACTAAGCAGTGTGAGCAAGGACTGTGGCATAGAACAGCTAAGCTTTTGGAAACTTGCTCACCTCTGCAGTGTGCTAACTGAAAGGTCTTAAGGACAAACAGGTGCCGGGTAGCAAGGAAGACCAGCCTGCAAGGCTACAGGACAGACTCCAACCCAGCCTTGCCTGAGAGCAGACACACGAACGTGCTGCAGTTCACTCTGGGGTAGGGAAGGGATGAGGAGTTTTGGAAAGGCCAAGGAGCTGGCTGCGTTTGCTGTTGGTTAGACTTTTAGACTTTGGGTTCTTCCCAGGCTTGGCTATTCTGAATTTGTCTCAGCATTAAGCTGTGAGTAGTGACTTCTCTTTATATCTGCTTGGGTCTGCATGAGCTTTCATCCTTTTCTGTTTAATTTTCTAGTTTAACTTGTCCTCATGTATGTCGGTGCAGAATTCTAACATTGACAGACTTCTGGGAAAATGTCGCCAGTGCTGTTGACTGTAGTTGTAGGCCCTGAGCAAGAAGCTTAGGCAAACAGTGTCTTTCTTGGTTTTGCAGCTTCTAGAGAACATGACAGAAGTTGTTCGAAAGGGAATTCAGGAGGCTCAGGTTCAGCTACAGAAGGCAAATGAGGAGCGGCTTCTGGAAGAGGTAGATTCCTGTCCTGTCGGGATTCTCCAGGCTAGCATCCTGAACAAGGCTCAAACATGCGGTCCTGAACACAGGTTATATTTTGCAGGGAGTGTTGCGGCAAATCCCTGTAGTCGGATCCGTGCTGAATTGGTTTTCTCCAGTCCAGGCTTCACAAAAGGGAAGAAGTTTTAACTTAACAGCAGGTAGGGCTTCTCACTGGTCTGGACCTAGATCTGTTACTTCAGATTTGACCAGATGCCTTTAGCTCCTAGTACCTCCATGCTTCTACAGCTCCCGGGAGTCTCTGCAGTCTGAAATGCAGCAGACTGTTCCCACTGCCATGTCATCTCCCCTGCCCTGCTAAAGCACTGAGAAAGCAAGTAGACATTCTACCACATGTGCACTGCTCTTGGGACAGTAAGGACACAGCTGTTCAGTTGGCCACATCTGTGAGCGGTGCACCGTAGGCACTGCCACAAGGACTGTTGGCTCCCTGCAGCCCTCCGGAGCTCTCTGTGCAGGACAGGACTCCTTCTGAAAGGACCTAAGGATTACAGCACATAGCACTGGGACAAGCGGTATTACCAACCTTCTGGGAGATAAAGACTGTGCTGCTTTTCCTACCCTACCAAAGAGATGCTCTCAAAACTTGTTCCTTCCTTTGGTCCTTCTCCAGAAAATAATGGCTAGATTCTCGTGATAGCCAAAGATATAATTAGATTTTCCTGGTATAATTAGATATAATCCTGGCATTTAGGAGGCTGAAGTTAGACTTTGTCTCAAAACACCATGTACAAGTAACGCTTTATCTGTAAGACCTCAGCCATTAGCAAGAGCATCGGCTTGCTCATGCTAATGTGTATTTCCCAGCTGGGGCTGGGTCCCGGCACACTGCACACTGGCTGAGCAGTCCAGGACTGGAAGCTGGGGAGAGATGTGAGCAGCTGCAGGCTGGGTTTGCTCCAGTCAGAGTCCGTGGGGAGCCAAATGGCTATAGACCCGGTTAGGACACAAAGCCAATTGAGGGCAAGTGACAGACATCTCAGGATACTTAGGCCAGGAGCTTCTCCCCACTCCTCTGTTTTCCTTACAGGTTCTCTGGAGTCCACAGAATACACCTATGTACACAAAGTACAAGGTACAGGGGTGACACCACCTCCCACACCCTCAAGCACTCGAAGCAAACAGAGGCTCCCAGGTGGGTTAAACCTTCACATTTCACCATCAGTAACAGAAGAAAACCAGTTCTATCACTTAGGGTGTGAACTCTACATGCTGTTGGGATTCCTCACTTGTTCCCTTATGTGCCTTTGTTTCCTTTATTCCAAACTTGTATTTCCTTCCATTCATGCAGCTGTGACACATTCCCACAGAAGTGCCTCCATGGTAATGTCATGCAAAGGCAAACATTATCCAAGTGTCCACTCCCGTTAGGGTCACTGCAGAATCACTGACCTGGGGAGCATTTTAGTGTCCTAACCTTCTTTAGTTCCCACCTCACCTCTGAGATGCTTCTGAGCCAGAATTCAGCATTCCTGCAAAATCAGTCACCATGCAGAGCTACAGAGCCTTTGCTACAGCATGACCTTTGCTCAGCATAGTCTGTCTCATGTCTCTAGGTCAGAAGCCTTTTAAAAGGTCCCTGAGAGGCTCGGATGCTATGAGTGAGACCAGCTCAGTCAGCCACATTGAAGACCTGGAAAAAGTGGAACAGCTGCCCGGCGGGCTAGAACACGACAACCTAGAGGCCCAGTGCCCCGAGCAGCCCCCCAGGGCTGCTGACCCCACAGCCAGACAGACTGAGGCCCTGCAGAACAAGGCCCAGCATCAGGAAGATGACCACTCACAGGTAGAGGAACTGGAACGCTTAAGATAAAGCTCGGTGCTGGGCGAGAGGCTTAACTGACTGTTGTTTCAGGGAAGATGAAGTTCTATTGAAGATGTGAACTATGCCACATGCTAATATGGTAAAAACTGGGACTTTTGCACAGATACACATCAGAAAACCAGGCTTTCTAGGGGCAATTAGTTATCTTATCTGTAAGTAGAACAATGACAGTTGACTATTTAGGCCTGCCCAACATAGGCATACCCTTTCTTCCTGTGCTGTAAATTTTGTACTGAGAAAACCTGTGGACTTCAAGCACCTGCCACTTGAAACACTGCTCTCATCCCTCTGAATCTCCTGAGGGGGCTGTACAGTGACTCCAGGTTCTCTCCCATCTGTCTTAGCTCTGTAGTTCTCTCAAGGGTGGTAGGTGCCTGCCTCCCTGGTTGGCATCAGGGATGGGTTTCAGTAGGACCTGATAAGAGCGTCAGAAGCCTCTGCTTTTGTCCTCACTGCTGCTCTGCCTAGAGCCCCAGTAAGGACCGTCCCTTGCTGGACCTTCTCTCCTTTACACAGTCTTTGTAAACAAATTTAAGGACCCACTTGTTAACAGTAACTAACTCTAAGATCTCTCTGACCATATTTAAGTATTTTTAAACACTGGTAATGCTTTTAAGTTGGTGCCCATGTGCACTGCGCTTGTGTTTATCTGGGACAGAAAACTGTCTGGAGGCCACCATGGCGAGCTCAGTGCCGCCTGCCGAGCAGTAAGGCTGAAGCGATACTTGAAGCTCATCCTGGGCCCAGCTCAGGAAAGAGGCAGAGAAGTCGCCTCTTCCAGGCTAACAAGCCAGAGCTTGCTGCCTCGTTCCTGTCCGTTTCTATGGCCCCTAAGTACTGTATCACCTGTAGTACCCTAAGATGCCCCACCCCGTGCCTTTCTTGTCCCTAAAAGTCAAACAGTAGAAGATGCTAAGATGGTGTTCCTTCGGACTGCAGTGTTGGAGCCTTAGTATCACCACATGAAGCCTATAATTACAGAGTTCACCGGGGTGATTGCTGACAGCTGCCCCTTGTCAACATGCAGTCTTTTTGGGGGGTGCAAAATGATTAAATACAGTCTTCCCTGTTTATTTGGTGCAATGAAGTATAGCAGGTATATGGGGGAGGGGTAAATTATCACCTTTAACAAGATTGATTTTTAAATGTTTTTGTACATTTGGAATTGTTACCTGGTTTTGCTGCAACATAATTTACCTTGAGACACTATCTGATGTTGGCATAAATAAAGGCTCTTGAAATTGCTACCTTTGAACTCAGTGTAAATCTTAACTTTTCATCCAATAACTGAAAAGGGTTTTGGGGGTTTGCTTGTTTGTTTGTCTTAGACAAGGTTTCTCTGAACAGCCCTGGCTGTCCTGGAACTCACTTTTTAGATCCTGGAACCTGCTTTGTAGACAGGCTGGCCTCAAACTCAGGTTTGCCTGCCTTGGCTGGCCTCCCAAGTGCTGGGACTAAAGGTGTGGCCAGACAACATAATAGTTTCTAAGGTAACGTCCATACCTAGTGACCAACTTTGTAGCAGCGTGAAAGCTGCCTTCATGGTATTCAGACCTATTTGGTCTCCCAGGAGCTTGTCAAAGGTAAAAAGCTCAACTGTTTCTGAACCTTGGATCTTGCCTAGAACAGAGCAGTTCTGACAAGAAGTTTCTAAAAGTAACTTTTGAATAAGGAGTTTTCCTGACCACCTTGTCTCTGAAATCACTGCCTGCTCACCAGTGGAGCCCGTCCCTCAGCGCTGGGAAATGTCTACTTTGTAGTGACGTAATAAGTCATCTAAACAAATTGCCTTTGCCAAAATAGGATTTTATTTCGAAAACCAGTAAGGAAGGAGGAAGTAAAAGTGCGCAGGTGTAGATTCCAAACCAGCAAACCTGTCTACCAGGCCGAAAAGTTGAATTCTTTGGTAACTCTCATCTGATGTTAGCTCCCTGGAGAGATCTTTTCCCATAAGCCATCTTTATTTTTTTTGTAGAGCAGAGCTTTATTTCCAGGAAACAGTATATTCTCTGGAGATGGAAATTTTTTTAAAAACATCAAGGTAGATCTAATATGTTCAACAAAGTGGGGGGGCTCGGCCAGAGGAGAAGTAGAAAGGTTCTGAAAAGACAAGATGGTGGGCGTGAGAAGGGCCAGGCTGCACCACTTCATACATCAGTAGCTTTGGGCAGTGTACACATTCACTAGTTCTAGTGGTGCCTCTGTACACCTGGGGACACTCCATCACTTACTGCTTCACTGTGTAAGCACCCGCCAGGGTGTTGCTAATCCCCACTGCCGTACAGGAAACAGGCTGCCAATAGCGACAGTCACTCTCACCCATGGAGAAGCAGCTTCAGCTGGTCTAGCCCTTTTTCTTACAGATGGGACCAGGGTGCAGAGACTGAAGGTTTAGCCGACTTTAAACTCTCACCTCCAAGATCTGCTTGTCATCTTGCTGCAACCAGAAATCCACATGTGGGAATGGCGGCCAGGAACACGGGCCTATTCGAAGTTGCTCTGTCTTTGCATCATAAATGCTAATCATCTAAAAGAACCATTTTCATGACAAGCTGTAAGGACACTGCCCTACCTGCTTAGTCTAGTCCCAGGTTGTCTGTCCCCTTAGCTGGTGAGTTGCACACACTGACCTCTAATAACAAAGCTGCCACCACCGAATGCTTCCCTGTGTTTGGGCCTGTGTGCTGCTGTGTTTACTTTTGACAACAAGCCTACAAGACAGCACGCTGCCCTTTCAAGGGGAGGCTGAAGGTGAGAAAAGTCCCAGGTCACATGTCCAGTGAGCATCAGCAGTGCCTCAGTCAGGTCTGACTAAAGCCGTATGCCTCATGGCTGCCCCCAGCAGATAGTCATCATGCCACATAAGACAGCTCACACCTGCCGCCCAACACTCAGGAGGCTGAGGCTGCACCCAGGAGGATCACGTGGGGTCCCAGGACAGCCTGAATGATACTGAGGCCTTGTCTCACAAAGGAATAAAAAAGGCCTGGGTCTTTTATTTTTGTCGCTGTCTGTTTTGTTTTTGAGACAGGGACTGACTATGGTAGACGAGGCTAGCCTCAAACTAAGACCTTGCCGCATACCTCACCTGGTTTTATGTTTTGCAGCTTGGGCTGGCCTTGACTCCTGCATGTGGGATAAAGGTGTGTGCACCACCACAACTATCTATGCAGAAGCTGATTGGCCAAAAGACCCATTCCTTGAATTTCCAAATATTGCCAGTGGTAATTTTCAGCTTTGAGCAGGGTGCTCAATATTCAGTTATTAACTAAACAACAAAAGGAATCCTAAAGTGAGTTCTAGGCCACCCTGGGCTGCAGTGTGACCCTCTCTCAGAAAAACAAAACACCAAGGTGCTCATGGAAGTTGATAATCCCATCACTTGGTGGAGGTTGATGCAGGAGGCTTGCCAAGACACTCTGGGCTACATAACAAAACTGTATCAAATGCAAAAAATTTTAAAGATAATATTAGGACTCCTGAAAATGGTAAGATACTGGCAAAAAACAAAACAAAACAAAAAAAAAACCAAAACAAGAAAAACTTGTAACTCTAAACATCTGAGATGCTAGCACTACACAAGCAAGCACACTTTTGAGCTTGCTGGCACATATGTGAGACCAGGGATCTGTGCCCTGTGTCTTCAGTTGCTTTTGAGACAGAGACAGGGCCTTCCACTAAAACTGAAACTACATATTCAGCAGGACTGGCTGGCTAAACACCTCAGCACTCAGCCTGTCTCTCCTCAGCACTGACAGGAAGCACACTCAGCACACCAGCTGCTTCTGTCCGTGCTACGGATCGTGTACGTAGCCAGCAAGTACTTGGCTAATGAACCATTTCCCCAGCTCCTGTTGGACTACTTTTTGAAAACTGCACATCCCAGGCTGGCCTCGACCTCACGGCAATCCACCTGTCTGTCTCCTGGGTGTTTAGATTAAAACTGGCCATCCTGCCAGGCTCATTCTAACTTCTACCAATTCTTCAGATGGGATGAATATTGAATTAAAAAGCTTCCTAGAGACCAAGACACAGTTGTACACTTGTGTAATCGTAGCCCTGGGAAAAGTGTAAAACCCACAGTTGTACACCTGGGTAATTGTAGCCCTGGGAAACGTTGAGGCTGTTACATAAGGAGCTCTTGTCTAGGCTAAAGTGCTCAGCGACAGCTGACACAGCGTGTGTGAGGTACGGGAGGTACACCCACTCCATCCTCAGCGGTACTGAAAACAAGGAAAATCTAGTGCCCTAGGGAAAGCAAACTTTTAATCTGGCTTAGTGACTTATCGAACTACTCCTTGGTCACTTCTGTCCTTGCCATCCTCTCTATGGGAAGAGGCCCCAGGCTGTTACTGTCTCTATGTTCCAGGCAGAGAACTAGAGTCTGGCACTTAGAACCTTGTAACTCATGGGGAAGTGGGATGGATCCTGGAAAGGAAGTGGCCATAACTTTTCTCAGGTCTAAACACTTGAGGCTCTTGGGGTTCCCTCTTCATCTCACAAAAACGGGCTGCCACTCACCGGGCCTCCTGCTAAAGCTCTCGCGGCACGCAGCTGCTCCTCTGGGCCGCGGTCTTGAAAGGAAGCTCTGTAAATCTCTGCAGTTTTAATGTTGACAGCTGCAAGGACAAGGGAGTGACTAAATCGACAAAGACCCAAAACAGACTTCACATTTCTAGCAGAGACAGAAAGGAATGGGACCTGAAGGAAGGACTCAACCTCTGCACCAACACAGGAAGAACAGCCCCAGACACGCTCTGAACTCTTGGGACACATGGTTTCAGAGTTCTGCGGTGACCACAGACACTTGTGAGGCTACAAAGTGGCAGAGAATACAGTAAGGAATGCCTGTGTGCTCAGCACCCAGCTAAACAAGGATACACCGGAGTCCCTTTGCAATCTGCTAGCCTCAGGACTGAAGAGAGGAGGGCCCTGGGCTTCGTTACTTCATTCCCAGAATATATAGAGATCCAGATACCTCACACTGTCCCCGTGAGCACTGGCCAGACCCTCACCCATGTGACACTAAGCTGCAGGAGTGGCTGTGCATAACCTATGCTGAGCACTGGCATTAACAGCTCACACTAAAAGGTTAACCAGGTCAGGCCTCTCACTCGGGGTTTTCAAACCCACAAACAGAATGGCTGCCTTTAACCTGACACAGCCTGCTATACCCACATGGAAACCGTATAACCCTCTGATATAAATGCTACTTACCAATGCCATAAATGATTGGAAAGTGATTTTCATTTTCTTCCCGGTCATTTAGTTCTAAGAAATGAAGGGAAGCAGAAGCACTAAGCGGTTGTTATCCTCAGGAAGGAAAAGCTCAGTATGTGGACAGAGCCCTGGGTGGGCCTCTGCCAGCCCTGGCCGCCCAGGAACACAGACAAGCCTCTGAGAGCCTGGAAACCAGACATCAGGGCCTTTGTGTACAAGCAGCGTGAACGTCCCATTCAGCTGAGCAGCATCTGGTGGCAGGAAGTCTACCTAGTGGTAAGGAGTCGTGGGGACAAGGCATCCGATGGGTGGCAGTCTCTTTTAAGTCTACAGCTATCCTGATGGTAGCTGTTGTAAGAAGGGTACAGACAGGTCTGGAGAGATGGTTAAGAGCACTGACTGTTCCTCCAAAGGTCCTGAATTCAATTCCCAGCAACCACATGGTGGCTCACAACCATCTGTAATGGGATCCGAAGACATCGACAGTGTACTCACATAAAATAAGTCTTAAAGTAATAAAAAGAAGTACAGACAGAACCTACCTGTCACACATAATGTCACCAAGTGAATGTCATCATCCTGTTTGTCAAATTCACCTACAATTAATGTCAAAAAGGTGCCCAAGTTAACAGGGGTTAAGATACATCAGCATGAAAATGTTCTGGTACGCTCTTGGGATACAGCTCAACTAACAAAGTAATTGCCTAGCGTGCTCAAGGCCCTGGGTTCAACCCTAGCACTAAAGAAGCAGGTGTGGTGCCACATTCAATTCAAGGCCTGCTTGAGCTCCTGTCTCAAAAAGGGGGCCAGGTGAGAGTACAGGTTAGGCCAGCAAGAAGGCAAAGTCTGCAAAGCCCCTTGCAATCTATGTTCCACGTGTGGGACCTACTCACACAAGTTGTCCTTACTTTCATGCTCAAGCTATATGGTGTACATGTGACCCAAATGAATGGAAAAGAGAAAATGTAGTCTGTTACATCTAACTATGGGGCTAGCAGGATGGTTCAGTGGTTAGAGCACTGGCTGTTCTTCCAGAGGTCCTAAGTTCAATTCCCAGCAATGAGATCTGATGCCCTCTTCTGGTGTGTCTGAAGACAGCTACAGTTACTCACATACATTAAATAGTTTGCCTGTGATGTATGTGTACCATGTGCATAGTGGTTCTAGGAACCACCGATTCTGGAACTGGAGTTACAGATAGCTGTGAGCCACCATGTTGGTGTTGGGAATTGAACCTGGGTCCTCTGGAAGAACAACCAGTGATCTTAACCACTGAGCCATCATGCCAGAGCAGAAGTTTTGTGAATGTTTTTGGACAAGAGAACAGAAGTGAGTAGGTTCTGAATGCCCATCACCCCAGTGTAGGCTGTGCTTCAGTTTCTGTGCACAGCTAAGCTCACAACAGACAACAGCACACCAAGCACACCGCATAGTTCATATTCTGGTTGCTTTTGTCAGACACAGGTTCTCCACCCCGTGCAATTAAAACTTAATAAGGTTTATTTGACACAGCCCTGGTTGCCCTGAACTTAGTCCTTCAACCAGGCCACCCTGAAACTCAGATCCACCTGCCTCAGCCTACCAAAGTGATAGAATGAAGGGTGTTGTACCACAGGAAGCTTTCTCTCCTCCCACGTGCTGGACCGCAGGCATGAGCTCTGCTCCTAACAGATGTCTGATGCTCCGCAGGACACTGGGTGTTTCCTGTTGCCAGGACTATTATATTGATATCTGTGGGTCAGAATCTCTGTAAAGCACTCAAGGAGTCAGTCTCCTCTTCCCAAAGATCTGACTGTCAGGGTTGGTGGGAAGTGCCTTTACCCACTGAGCCATCCTGCCAGCCTCTCTGCACACTTGAGATGATTTTCTTTGATGGCAGGCTGCTCCAGGGTACCTATCACACAACCGACACACAGTGTGTCTTCTCTTGTACTGACCTAACAGAAAAGGCCAGCGTTGCTGTTTTCATTGTCTGAAGATTACAACGACCACTCCTGCCAGAGAGTAATTCTGTTCCTACGCAGCTCACAGCCTGTACCCCATGAATTCACTACTTGCTGTCTTAAGGGAGCATCTTTAACACATTTTAACTGTAGTGGGGGATGAACTTACTAAGAAGCTGATGCGTGAGTTTCTGTGACAGCTGCCTGTCGTCACTGAAGCCTCCCACAAGGTGTACCTCCAGCCTGCCGAGAGAGCACAATGGTCAGAGTTAGGACAAGACAAGACTGTGTGCTGGTTTTAAGGTGATATTTCATTAGTGGCTCCCATGAACTTCCACAGCATGCTTCTGTGTCTTTCCACAACATATGATGAGGTGCATGTGAGGTCCCCAAGGCTAGCAGCAAGGGTCCTCAGTGAATTGTCACCTGGCCACTACATGGAACACTCTGGAACTTCTCAGCACCTCCAGCACAGGGCATCTGGGCTGTGAGCAGCGCGGCTTTGCTCCGCCCCCCAGGCTGGGCATGCAGTCCACAGTGACGCAATGCTGTCTGCGAGTGGACCAGGGATCGTAACAGCTCTGTTCTCAAACCCTTGTGGCTAGTTTGGGCCAAAGCAAAAGGAAAAGGCAATTTTACAACCACATGAGTCAAAAGCCTGTGAAGCTCGCCAGCCTATGACACAGACCCAGCCACAAGATTTGAGTTTTAAAAAGGGCTCAGTTGGGCTGGAGAGATGGCTCAGTGGTTAAGAACACTGACTGCTCTTCCAGAGGTCCTGAGTTCAATTCCCAGCAACCACATGGTGACTCACAACCATCTGTAATGGGATCTGATGCCCTCTTCTGGTGTGTATGAAGATTCAGTGTACTCACAGATACAAGAATAAATAAGCCTTTAAGAGGGGGGCTCATTGCCAACACACTTAGCATTCAGTTTCTACCATTTACATACATGTATAAAGTTTAAATTTGGTTTATTTTTTGTGATAAGACTAACCTCAAACTAAGACATCCTCCTGCCTCTGCCTCCCAATACTAGAATTACCGGTATGCGACCATACCTTCTCCCTGTTTTTTTAACTTATTGTACTATAAAGCTGACCAATTGTGTCCCCAAGACTCTAAATACCTGTCTATGACTACTAATTCCTCCAAAGGCTAACACGAAAATAAGAGCCCAGAGTCGTAACAGAGCAAGCGGACCAGTTATGTGAACAAGTGAAAGCCAGGCCTGGGTCACAGGCCAGAACTTGAACTAGCTGTGTGGCTTTGGTACATGACCATGAATGAAATGCTGAGGCCGTTAGTCTGGGCTGGTTCTTACCCTACATCCATGCTCAAACCTGCTGAGGCGTGTAGCATGTCGCACTCTGCTGACCCTGCCATCACAGCCCTTCCTACACATTTAACCACCTGCCTGCTTTAGAGCGTGAGCACTCAGCGTACACTTAAAAGGAAGTTCTTGGTCCCTAGAACAAGTGGCTCTCACAGAAATACCTCCTGAATAGGCCACAAAAAAAATTAACAACTGAGCTGCAAAGATCCCAACATTACACAAGCTCAAAGCCAAACTCAGTTTAAAGTTGAGCACAGAAGCTTGACATGTGGTCCCAGCACTATGGAGGCCAGAAGAGGAGGATCATGCATTCAAGGCCAGACTTCACAGTGAGCCCTGTCCAACAAAAAGTCTAGTATACCCTCCCATCTAACTATGCATCCATTCATCTATTCATCCATCCACCCACCCAGCCACCCATCCACCCACCCATCCATCCACCCACCCATCCACCCATCCACCCATCCATCCACCCACCCACCCATCCATCCATCCATCCACCCACCCATCCACCCATCCATCCATCCACCCACCCATCCACCCATCCATCCACCCACCCATCCACCCATCCATCCATCCACCCACCCACCCATCCATCCATCCACCCATCCATCCATCCACCCACCCACCCATCCATCCACCCACCCATCCATCCATCCACCCACCCACCCACCCATCCACCCATCCATCCACCCACCCATCCACCCATCCACCCACCCATCCATCCATCCACCCACCCATCCATCCACCCACCCATCCATCCATCCACCCACCCATCCATCCACCCACCCATCCATCCATCCACCCACCCATCCATCCAGTCAGTGTAGACAGCAGTCATGCCCAAGGTATGCAAGCACAGGGCATCCCTCCAATGTCCACACAGCGGCATGACACTTACCTCCCATACTCAGTGTGTTCAGAGAAGGACTTGATGGCGCTCATTATCAAGGGGACTTCAGCTTTGGTGTCAGACCCATCACAGTGTGTCAGGCAGGTTGCCCCATTACCTGGAAAACAAGGATAAAATCCATTTTTCTTTATATTCTGGCAAGTGAGACATGTAGACCACCTTATCTTTAGGCACCCTGTAAGAAAACTGAAAGACTCCATGCTGCCCAGCCAACCCATCTGACCAGGGCACCAGGGACTATGCAGACAAGAAAGATATGGCTTCAGATTCCACTAGGAAACTCAAACTGAGAAAGTCCGTGGCCCCATGTGGTTAAGATGGTTTAGAAAATAGCCTCCTTCCTCTCTATCCTCATACCTGTATGTCTCAGGACCACAATGTGACAAGTAGTGGCATCATCAGAACCCAGAATGGAGACGGAGCCTGTTTAAAAAGAGAAGTAACATGAGATACCCAGTAGGCTTTGGGATAAGGCCCAATGCGCTGCCTCCTAACCTACCATCCTTTGGGGAGGTCACTGCAAGCTCTCTTTGCTGAACATACAGAAGGCCCTGGGGTCCCACTTGTTGAACAGACTGACCTCTGAGAAGTCTGGCTCTTTCCTGTTTAATTGAAACAGAATAAGATAGTGGTGTGAATTAGTGAGGCTTGAAGACCCAGAGGTGGAGAGAGCCAGTGCGTCCTCAGAAGCGGGCGGCGGGCCGAGGTCGCGCTGCTGGGCTGACAGCAGAGGCCCGAGGCAGAAAGGCAGCAGCAACGTTCACTCTGAACACCACGTGACCCAGTGCTCAGGAGAGGCAGCCAGTCCTTCGTCAGATTTCAGAGTTCACATTTGTGCTGTTCTCGTTTTCTCTCTCATTCTCTCCCTCCCCACCCCAATCCTTACACAGTCCATCCTACCTCATGATGCTGGATTATAGCTCATCACTATCTTACAAGTGTAAGAAAATCAGAGCCAGGACTGGTGGTTCTCGCTTATAATCCCAACACTGGAAATCACAGACCGACCAGACTGAGGCTGGCTTAAAGGCAAAAATGGCTTGGCATGGTAGGAAACACCTGTAACCCTAGCACCCCGAGGTGGAGGCCAGCCTGGGCACACACTATATAGTGAGCAAGCCTCGTCATGTGTCAGTGCACACCTGCATCCGCCTCCACCAGGCCTGGTGCTGGTGAAAGTTTGTGTCTACTTAATAAAATCCAAGACACCTGATGAACTTAATGATCGGTCTGACTAATTAAGCACTGTCTTCCTTTAATGAGTTCCCAGGTTTCGGGTTTAGGACATGAGAACCGAGCTAGAAAGTTCCGGGCTCAGAAGTCTCCAGCAGGAAAGCAAACCAGCAAACTAAACCAATAACCTCCAACTGGCGAGGCAGCTTGGTTCCATCACACCCCACCAGACACGAGTCCCGCTTCCCAATTCCTGTATTCACCTCCTTTGGGGAGCAGTTAATAAGGCAGGTTCTTACCACTAACATTTCACAACTGGCTCACCACCAGTGAGAACAAGTTACCACTTCTAGACTAAGACAACACGGCAATGCCACAGAACAATGGCACGTGTGAGAGGTGTGCATGAGTGAAAAGTGCATAAGTGAGAGGTGTGCATGAGTGAGAGGTGTGCTTGAGTGAGAGGTGTGCACATGTGAGAGGTGTGCACAAGTGAGAGATGTGCACATGTGAGAGGTGTGCATGAGTGAGAGGTGTGCACATGTGAGAGGTGTGCACAAGTGAGAGATGTGCACATGTGAGAGGTGTACATGAGTGAGAGGTGTGCACATGTGAGAGGTGTGCACAAGTGAGAGGTGTGCACATGTGAGAGGTGTGCACAAGTGAGAGGTGTGCATGAGTGAGAGGTGTGCACATGTGAGAGGTGTGCACATGTGAGAGGTGTGTATGAGTGAGAGGTGTGCACGAGTGAGAGGTGTGCACATGTGAGAGGTGTGCATGAGTGAGAGGTGTGCCTTCGTGTTTTGGGACAGAATCTTGAGTGATCCTGAGGCTCGCTGTTCCGAAACCTTTTATGTGGTGCCGAGATCCAAACTCAGGTCCTTCGCTTGCCCTGAGGCATGTCACCCACTGAGTCAAGCTTCCTGTCCCATATTTCCTGAAGTGCTTATGGCCTGCTTGCCTTAGTACTTAATCCATGTTCTTTTCCAATGTTTCCGATGGCACTGAACGGCGCTGCTTGGTTTTGTTGAAGGTCAGCAAACTTTTCTCTCAGAATGACTAGATGACAAGCCTAAAGTCTGCCCGTATTCAGCTACAGATATGGCTGTGTTCTAATGAAATGTGACAGGTGACATCTAAATTTGAGTTCATGTAATTTATGCCTTTCGCTTCTAAAGACATAAGGGCTGGGGGTGTATCTTAAAAGTAGGCATTTGTCTGGCATATGTGAGGTCCTGGTCTCTGTCCCAGCATAGGGCCAGGGAGAAAAAGGAAAGTCCTTATCTGCAACTGGAACCAACCCACACCCCTTACCCTTCTGCTGTGTTCAACTTTCTCTTCCAGTGGCACATGAAGTGAAAGTAACTGTGAAGTGTGGAGGGGACCCGGTTACAGGCAGGAAGTGTGGATGTCTAGTGGGAGGTCCTGGGCCCCATCCCCAGCACAGCACAGAAAACTCTAAAATAACAGCAAAAGCCAACACACAGTACATTGGGCCACTCATGATCACCAAGCCCCAGGTCTACCCTAGACCATGCTGTGTGATCCCCAGGTCTACCCTAGACCATGCTGTGTGACCCCCAGGTCTACCCTAGACCATGCTGTGTGATCCCCAGGTCTACCCTAGACCATGCTGTGTGATCCCCAGGTCTACCCTAGACCATGCTGTGTGACCCCCAGGTCTACCCTAGACCGTGCTGTGTGATCCCCAGGTCTACCCTAGACCGTGCTGTGTGATCCCCAGTGGCCTGTCTCAGCACCCTCACCACTACGGGGGTGTGGAGGCGTCTCCATATGTGCTCAGTTAAGTTTTAAGTTTTTGTGTTAGCAGCCCCTCATTGCAAGTGGTTACTGTGCTGAATTACACATCATCCAACGTGAAGGGCAGACAGCAGGTTCCAATCCTGACTTCCCTCTAAGTATGGGGCCTGGGACAGTCACACTGTCTTAGTTACTGTTCTATTACTGTGAAAAAACACCTTGCCAAAGACAACTCTTATTTAACAGAAGAAAAAAAAAGGCATTGAATTGGGACCTTATGGAGAGGCACAGACGAGCTGTTAAGAACTATCTAGAGCTGAACTATCTATCTCCAGAGATACTGGGTCTGGCATGGGCTTCTGAAGCCTATGGACACACCTCCTCTAAAAGGGCCACACCTCCTATTCATTCACAGAGACTTTTACCAACTAGAGACATTCAAACATAGTAGCCTATGGGGGCCATTCTCGCTGTGTGTCTGATCCACAGCCCTCATCTGGGCACAGCATGGGATCTTCTACTGCGGCTGGCCAATGGGGGCCTAAAGCCAGACAGCAGTAAAACCAGACATGGGTTCCTGTGCAAATGGATCAGTAAAACAGGTGGGGAAGGAGGTTAACAATATGAATTGCCGAAAACCAGGCTAGGATGAAAGGTGATTCAAACTCCCTAGCCAGCATGGTGGCACGCGCCTGAGGCTTCAAAGACCATGAGTCGGTGATCATTCCAGGGGTATAGTGAGGCCTCTCACCAAAGGGGGGGGGAGGGGAGACATACAAGGGACAGTACGTGTTCTGGAATTTTCCATCTAAAATGTTCAGACTGCGGTTGCCCAAGGAAGTGTAACTGCAGGAAGGGGGAGGGGATACTAATCAAGCTTATGACTTGCTGGAACTGTGTACTCAAAATACTGATATATAAAAGACATACAGGAAGCCAGGTATGGTGGTGCAAGCCTTTAATCCTAGAATTTGGGAAGCAGAGGCAGGCAGATCTCTGTGTTCCAGAACAGCCAGGGCTACAAAGAGAAACCCTGTGTCATTCCACTCCCACCCTCCAAAAAGAAAGAGAGAAAGAAAGGAAGGAAGGAAGAGACAGAGAAAGAAAGGGACAGGACAGGACACACAGAAATAAGCCAGGCATAATAGTTTACAGTTTACACCTGCAATCCTAGCACTTACAAGGCTGAGATGTGGAAGGCCAGCCTGGGCTATACAGGGAAACTGTATCAGAAAAAAAAATCTGCCATCCAAAAATATGCTGTCAGAGTGTTTCATGGGTGGTCAGGATGTAATATATGAAAGAATAAATTAATTTTTAAAAATGTATCATAACGAGAACATTAGATAATACCTCTAACCACAGTATAGCTCAAGTAAGAGATCTCAGGCATTCAAGGTCAGCCTGGGTCTTTAAAAAGAAAAGGGGTGCAGGGTTCACACAGAGAGGATGCTGCAGAGATGGTCACTAGTTAAAACTGTTTGCTGTAGGAAATCTACCAGAAGTGGGGTCATAGTACTTACAAGCCAAGACTCCCACACATGCCTGTAACCCCAACTCCGAGGTGGGTGAGGCAAGTCTGGCCTCCCTGTGCACACATATGCAGCATGCCCATACACTCACAGATGAACACACAAAATCAGCGTGTGCCCAGCATGTGGGAAAGGAGCTACACAGACCCTGTCCCAACTCTTTTTAAATATATAAATATAAAGTAGGGGAGGCAGAGGCAGGCGGATCTCTGAGTTCGAGGCCAGACTGGTCTACAGAGCAAGTTCAGGACAGCCAGGACTGCACAGAGAAATCCTGTCTCAAAACCAAAATTAAACCAAAACTATGACAATAGTTGTGACCACGGGCCTGCTTTTCTACTTCCCTGTAAAAAGCCTACAAATCGTCTCCTAGCGAAAATGAGCCTTTCTTTCACTCAGCACTGGGCACGAGGTCCCCTTTACCCTCACCCTTGCTTCCGGAGGCACCACCCACATCATCTCCTCTCCAACTTCTCACTAAAACTACAGGTCCAGCTCAGGGAGAGAACCCCCTAAACCCTTGAGGTGGCTGCAACTTTTCTTCTATTACCCTGGCTTCATAGTGTACAAAGCGTCCAGTGCCTACCCCGATCTGCAAGAGCAAAGTGTTAGGATCAGTATGTCTCAGGCAGTCTCCGTGTCCCATAGTTCTCAGGGGTCATTCTGCCTATTTATTTACCCAGCAAATATTTGGTTAGCACAACGCCGTCTGCCTTCAGGAAGCGTTGGTTCCAAGAAGCAGATCCAGAGGAAGACAAAGCAAGTAAGCGACTCAGAGGAAACTTCTAGAATGGCTTCCGTAACCCCAGGCTCCTGGGCTTCACGTCTCAGAGTGAACCTGGGCATCTTTCCTTCAAGGCTGTAACTGATTAGGAAACAGGTCCCTCCTAGATTACACTATTGAGATCCATGGGCGGGCTGAGTCCAAACTAGCATGTGGGACACTTGGCCACCACTGCCTTCTCTATGAGCCCTCTTTCAAAAGACCCCACAAGGAAATAAGACTCCATCGGGGCGCGGTCCTCTCGGACCCAGCAACTTCCAAACGAGGCCCTTATTTCTGGCCAAAAATAATCCGGTGCCCCACGCCCTGGGGAATGGGCATGCAAAGGACTCGGACCCCCGCCCACACCTGTCTGCAGCTGGGTAATGTGGAGAGTCAAAGAAGCGCCCCAACCTGCAGAGCCCACTGAGTGTAGATGGGCCGCTCCACCCTCCATCTCGGCGTCCTCGCGCTGTGTACGTGCTGTGCGACCTTCCGTAAGTCACCTAACCTCTCTGGGCCCCGTCTCAGGAGGTCCCTAGTGAAAACGCGTCGACAACCGAGCTGCAAAGATCCTACCCACCCCGAAGGCCCGGGTAGGCCGCTCACCTCCAGAGGTGGGTGCGCTCGGACCAGCTCCGCAGCGGACAGTGGCAAACGGACCCGCCGCCCGTCCACCAGCAGCGGCATCGCCTAGGCAGCCGTCAGGCCGAGATAGGTGGCCACTGCCCCTCCCCACGCCACGCCGCACCACGCCCACCGCAGAGTCTGCCGGGATGTGTAGTCCAGACGGACGTGGCGCTGTCCGAAGGGATAGAGATGGAATAGCTGTTGGGCTGCAAGGCATCACGGGAGATGTAGTCCAAACTTTGTGGGAGGCCACTGACTACCTACGTCCTTCGCGGCGGGTGCCTGCAAGCTGTAGTCGTAGAGACTGGGCATTAGGGGCGCGGAGAGAAGCGCGAAGGCAGCCCCGCGCTTTGCGTCACCCAGCCCAGACCCCTGCCTGGGACCGAGTTCATTCGCAAAAGTGTAATCAATTAACGTCCGTTTCAGCTGGCAGACATAGTGCAGAAGGGTGGGGAGCGCATGAATTGCGGCCCCTGCTGGCACCGCGCGGGCATGGATGCGGAAGAAACAAGGCCGCCCTGCCCTGGCGGGTGGACCAGAGACCCCACCTCCGCTGTTCCTCTTTGCTCTTCACCGCCCTCATCAGAAAAGCTAAGACTCAGACATGACTGCTGTGAGCTGCTCACGCATTGCTAAGTAGCCAAAGTCACTTTTAACCGATTAGTCTAAATGTAGAATCTGTTTTGTGAGGCTCCAAGCCAAGGCTACCGCCCTAACATATTCTCAGAGATGTAAATAATACACGTTAAATTAAGTTTTGGCTAAGACAAAAGTATCTTGTCATGGTGCCTTAGCCTTCATTTCCAGCATTAAATATAATTGCATAGCATTTACAAAAGTTCGGGTAACAGGTACCAAAACAGGAATATGTTCTGGTTACTAGACTTGGGGGTCACAACTTGTTTCCCAAGTCAAGTCCAGTCCACCTGCCTTCAAGGTTAAAGATGGAAAGCGGGAAGGGGTTTTTTGATAGGGCCACTCTGTCTTCACGAGGTCCAAGTTTGAACAGAGGGATATGCACATCTAACTGTTGACCGGCGTGGGGAGCCGGGTCAACCCAAGTCTTGTTAAGAGTCCTAGATGAAAAGACAGAGGGGCCGCAGGTTCTGTGTCCTTGTTGAGGAACAGACTTGGTAAAGCAGACTTGGAAGGAGTCAAGGTTTCTGACGATCTGGCTCCTCCCCCTGGAGTGTGGCTATCAGTCCTAAGGCTTTTTTGAGGTATCCTGTTTTTGTCAACATGGTCTTGACTCTGCTGACATTGGCCTTTCCCAGCTGCAAATAGTATATATGATGCTGTACTTAGTAAACACTGCTTGGTATCTAAGTCACCAGCTTCTAGAAGACCTCTTGAATCCTAGCTTTTGTCTTTATTTTCCTCTATTTCTCATCCCTTTAGGGATTTTGTCTGGTTCTGCTTGTATTCAAATCCTAAATTCTGTACCCAAGATCTGGTAGGTGTTGAACTGTGGGGCGGAGCATACCTGGCTGTTGTCAAGGTATCTGTGGGGTTTACAGAATCCCAACAGTAGGAAGGGCTTGGGATCTGAGGCAGCGACTGCAGGGACACAGAGAGGGAGTTTCTATAGGTTTACAATTTCACTAGGCTCGGGCCAAGAGCTACCAAGCAACAACTTGTGTCATTGCCCACTGCCAGCCAGGTGCAAGGCAGGTGTGGCAGCAGCAGCATACTGAAGACTGCCTGCTTGCTACCCCAGTTCTGTCCCTCTCTCTGTTCCCATGTGTTCTCAGCCTGACTCCCCCCAACACACACATCTGTCTCTGCTTCTCTACTTCTTCCCCTTTCCAGGTCCCCACTCCCCTCTCCCCAGTAAATCTGTATTTAGTCTGCCTCAAGGCCCAATTCCTCACGGGGCACCTGGACACAGGGCTACCCACTGCATTATCTCTGCGCTTTATGTTACCTAAGTTTCAGGTGTGCCAGGATGAAGGGCCTGGAGCCATGAGGAAGGGGTCTGATCGAGGTCACAGAAACACACCTTAAGCCCAAAGAACCTGACGATAAGATTTAAGGTCATGAATGGGAGGTAGCCAGATACCTTACAGGTAAACCTAACTGCTCAGCTGAGGTGCTGCTTGAAATAAATCTTGGTTTCTCTGTGTGGCTTATGGAGACTAGTATAAAGAAATGCAGCGGCTGGATTAATCTACATATCTATTAAAAATAATCCATTTTACACATCCCTGTTTGAAGCCCTTATTCCTGCCAGTTTGGGTCCCATCATTATCTGAGCTTTAGTCTCTGCTCTGACTTTAGGCTATAGTCTGACAAGTTTTTAATTCTCGCTGAAATCTCTCCTGGAGACAAGTTCCCCTCAGGCTTGGTGCCCTTTCCGTCTTCCAGCATTAGATTCTTTAGGGTCTAAGTTTCAGCAGTCTGATAGATGATACTGGAGAGGAGCTTGTTTAGTTGTAGCCCAGCAGGAAAGGAACTGGAGGCCGTGGGAACCCCTCCCCAGCATGTTCCTCTGGGCTTGTACAGCTGCTCTTACCGCTCAGCCCACAGGGCCTTCCCACATCAACCATCAATCAAGGAAATGTTCTACAGACCCGTCTAACAGAGATAGGCTCATCTGATGAAGGAATTTTCTCAAATCTTGTCAATCCTAAGGTCATGTAGAAAACAAACCAGGATACCTCAAGAGGTATCTGTAGCGATCACCTATCTTGCCGGCAAGAAAGACGCGCCACAACAGGATCCTTCTACAGGTATTTATTGAGGGTTTGATTGCAGTTGCGAAAGACCCCGAGCCCAGAAATCAACCCCCCTTATATATGCTTAGGAGGAATGTGTCGCTACCTGATTGGTGCATTCTGTGTGCCCTAATTAGCATACTCGGGACTAGAGAATGAGTCAGCATGAGTCAGCAAAACAGGCATATGTGCATATGCACTTAGGTTGTTTATCTCAAAACTGGCCATCCTCCCTTTGGGCTGAGCGCCATCTTGTAATGGCAAATTCTGTGGCTTCCTACATCTCCTCCTTTTTTTTTCTTTTTTATGAGGCCTAACTGGGCAGAGGAACACTTGACTAGCCTGTTATTCAGGACGTAACCATCTCTGTCTTAGGATCGACCTCTTGAACCCGAGCCTTACCTGTCGCAGGATTACCTTGTCGTCCTCAAGGCTCCATGTCTTAGGTTGTTCAGGGGTTAGAGGAAGTTGCCCGTCATTAAGCATGGCTACTTTGGGTCATTTTTCATTCCTCCAAAGGACCCAGGGACGAAGAGTAGGGCCTGGATGACATCACTTTAGGAGATTGTGGAAGTTGACTACTTTAGGAATTAAGACTCCTTAAGTAGGGATAGCCAGATGTCTTGGGAAGCACCACCTTCAATGGCCATAAGAGCCTGAGTAATAATGACCTTATCTCATCTCTGTTGGGCTCTAAGTTTGCACAACAACCATAGAAGCGACACACCTCCACAGCATATTAGTGCACCAAAAATAACAACTCCCACCCACTCTTTAAAGTAAGAAAATGCAGAAGAAAGCCAAGAAGTAAAATCTCCAAGGGTAGTTGGTTCCACTCGAGTGCCATTTAAGGTCAGGATCTGTATTTGAAGTCTTTGTTGTAGATCTTCCAATTCTGCAGACCATTCTCCTTTTCAAATAATCTGAAATATTCTTACTAGAAAATCGAGAATCATTAGTATACTTAATAGGGGTTATACATAAGTTTGGTTGTTGGGAAACACAACTTAATTGAACCATATCAGTTAAAGCATCTATCTGATGTTGCAATAGGTCTACTCTTTGATTAACAAAGAGGAGACCAGATGCCAATTGCGCATCGGTCCTTTGTAGGGTTACCAACGCTTCTGAAGTCTGTTCTGATATTTCATTTATAGTTGTAGCCGTATTAACTTGATTGGCCACGGCAATCCCAGCAGTAACCGCTGCACCAGCAGATATCACTACAGCAGTTATAATAGCGGCTGTAATTCCAAAATCTCTTTTATATCTGAAAAGCTGGGCAATGGGAAATTCTTCAGGATTAGCTTCTACTGGAACAGGTAACAAAGTGGGAATCTTAACAACCACAGCATACTTATAAGTTTTATTCCAGCATTCAGCAAGCAAACAAGAAACTTGTGTATTATTGCATAGGATCATACTATTAGTTACATTATTGGCCAGCAAAAAAAAACAAAACAAAACAAAACAAAACAAAACAAAACAAAAACGAGGGTTTTAAGCACACAGGTGAGGCAGAAATATTTATCTCATTAAGTTTTTGATTAAATGAGGTCACTGTAACACATCCATCTGAAAAATTATAATATCCTGATATATTATACAATTTATAAGACGCTCCAAGAAATCTGTCAAAAGGAGTCAAAACTGTAGCAGCTCCTCTCTTATTAGACAGAATCCACCAGAACCAAGGCCGGGTTTTAACAATGGCCCATAATGGGATACTTTCAGTTTGTACAAACCACATTCCCATCAGTACTCTCAGAATCCACGGGTGGATCCTTTTCCGGGGTTGTCGCTCATCCCTCATCCTGGTCTTTGATGATCCTCACCAATCTCATTGGCACCCAAATGGGATTTTCTTCATCCTGTGGGAAAACACAAACAGCTCCCCTGGATCTAATTAACACGGGATCCGGGCCTTGCCATTTATTAGTCAGTACATTTTTCTATCGTGCCTTATTAATGGGTGGTTTGGGCCATTGACCATGTCTTTCTGCCGCTGATTGGCCATTATCATCCAAATTTTAAAAATTAAGTGTAAATAGAGCAAGGGATAACATCGTCTTAGGGGTAGATGCAACTCCTTCTATTCCCCCTTTTTGTTTTAGTAAATATTGTTTAAGGATGCGATGCACCCGTTCAACTATGCCTTGTCCTTGAGGATTATAGGGTAATCCAGTAAGATGTTTAACCTACAGATGTAAACAGAATTGTTGAAATTTGCTTGAGGTATAAGCAGGACCCTTGTCTGTTTTCAGCAACAGTGGTTTTCCCCCACGTGCTCCAGGCCTCCAAACAATGTTGAATGACATGGGAAGCCTTTTCACCTGAAAGGGGTGTAGCATGCATGACACCAGAACTAGTGTCTACAGACACATGGACACATTGTTGTTTACCAAAAGATTGGATATGAGTCACATCCATTTGCCATATGTCTAAAGGTCTTATACTGCGAGGGTTGACTCCCACATTAGGTTTAGAAATAAAGTCTGCACATTTACTGCATCTTAGGACTATATCGAGTGCTTCTGCACAAGAGATAGAAAATTTAAGCCTCAATGTAGTGGCAGGTACATGATAGAGAGCATGGAAGTCTGCAGCGGCTTCCAAAGGCGATTTAGTTAAGATGGGAAACATTTTCGTGGCGTGATCAGACAATGCATTTCCTTGTACCATAGGACCTGGTAACAAACTATGAGCTCGAATGTGTTGAATAAAAAATGGGTGCGATCGGGAAAGGATACAATTTTGTATATTACCAAATATGTCAGCCACTTTGCTAGATTGTTTAACCATCCCCGCAGTTTCTGAGAAACCGAGTTTACCAGGTAATGAGAATCCGAAATTATGTTAATTGACTGTAGGGGGAAATGCTGGAAAACTCTCAATACCACCATACACTCAACCAATTGAAGTGCATCAGGTGAAAATTGAAAGGAATGCACCTGATCTTTTTTATTTAAAGGAATTGAGAAAAAGCAGTCTTTAATGTCTATGATAATAACCGGCCAATTTTTTGGTAATGCGGAAAGCAAAGGGAGACCCCTTTGTACAGGTCCCATAATATTCATCTGTGCATTGAGAGCCCTAAGATCATGTAACAGTCTCCATTTTCCAGATTCTTTCTTAATCACAAAAATAGGGGTATTTCAAGGCAATTGGGATGGTTCTAAATGGCCTAATGTTAGTTGTTCTGTGACCAAAAGCTGTGCCACTTCAAGTTTTTCTTTGGGTAGCAGCCACGGAGGTACCCAGACAGACTTATCCGTATGCCATGGAATGGGTAGTGGCTCCTTACTAGCCTCTATGAAAACCCAATCCTGCGCGATCTGTTTTTCCCGAGGTTGGGATAGGGTCCAATTTTCCATGTAAAGTCTTTCCTAAACCCTTCCCAGGCATATAACCCATATTTCTCATAAGTTGTTGGCTATTTTTTGAATAGTCATTGGTCAAAATAAATTCTAGGGCCATTAGTACATCTCTGCCCCAGAGATTAACCGGAAGAGGGAGAACATATGGTTGGAATTGACCAGTCCTCCCTTCTGCATCTTTCCAGGTCAAAGTCTTAGCACTAATCAAGGAGGTGGATTCATAACCCAGTCCTTGTAATGAATGAGCTGACTGATTTACAGGCCAACAGGTAGGCCACCACTTACTTGCAAGTATACCTTTATCTGCTCCTGTGTCTAATATACCTAAAAACTGCTTGCCTTCAATTTGTAATGTGAGCGTAGGGCGTTGATCTAATTGTAATGATATGAAAGCTCCATCTGTACCTGAGGAACCGAAGCCATGATTTTCTCTAATTTTATCGGAGCTAGGATACATTTTATGACAACTTGGCAACACTAATAACTGAGCTATTCGATCTCCTGGTAAAATGGCAAAGATTCCACGTGGGGAGGAACACATAGCTTTTATTTGTCCAGTAAAATCTTGATCAATAACTCCAGGATGCACTCCTTTTAAGATAGAAGATGATCTCCCTAGTAACAGCCCTACAGTATCATCTGGGGTGTTAATACTGTTCTGGTGGTGGCACGGAGGTCCAGTCCTGCCAAACCTGTAGTGGCTCTGCGCGGGGATTCAGGGGACGGAAAGATACAGCAGGCTGAACTGCCCCATACGTTTTCGGGCCCTGGAGACGTGGGCCCCTCTGTCCTTTTTTTTTTTTTTTGGGCAAGCAGTCGTCCTTGCATATCTCTCACAGATCTGCATTCATTAGCCCAATGTTTTCCTTTTCTGCACTTTGGACACATCCCTGGAGCTTTTTCCTGTCTGAGCTGAGTTATTTCTTGTCTACATTGTTTTTGTACATGTCCTCGCTTACCACATTTGTAACAGGTGACCTCTTTCCTTTTATGGGCAGCCAAAACAGCTGCTGCCAGACCCGAATTGGAGCGCGGCCCACCTATCTCTCTGCATGCCTTCATCCAGGCCTGTAATCCTTTAGCCTTCCAGGGTGTTATGGCGTTTCTACATTCTCTGGTACATTGCTCATATATCAACTGTTCTATAAGACGCATGGCAGTTTCTTGATCCCCAAATATTCTATCTGCTGCTTCCATCATGTGGGCAACAAAGTCTGAAAAAGGTTCAGTAGCTCCTTGTATTATTTTTGTAAGATTTCCTCTGACCTCTCCCCTATTTGGCAGGTTTTTCCATGCTTTTACTGCAGTCATATTAATCTGCGCATATACTTGCAAAGGAAAAGCCGTTTGATTGTTGGACCACTGACCCTGCCCCGTTAACATGTCAAAGGTCCAAGCAGCTTGTCCCGCTGCCGTGTTAGCTCAAGCTTGGGTTAGACAGTAGTCATGCCAAATGGATTCCCATTCTAAGTACTGACCCATTGATAAACAGGCCTTTGTCACCTGCATCCAATCAGCAGGAGTCATTACCGTACTTGCCAACCTCTCAATTTGAGACTGCGTATAATTAGCATTAACGCCATACATTCTCACAGATTCTGCTAATTCTTTTTGTTTATACTCTAAAGGTTGGTGAAATCTAACATTGTCTGCATCCTCAAACACCGGAAACATTTGTTGTAATTTTCTACGTGTCTTTTCTGGGCAGGAGAACTTACACTCACTTCCGCCTTTATCGTGATAAGGTGGCGGTAGTGGTGGTGCGCTAGGCGCCATCTTAACAAGGCTTTCCAGACTGTAACGCTCCGCTTCATATTCAGCGGCAGCTTCTTCTAAATCCTCTTTTTCACTTTCAGAAAGTCTGGACTCCTCAGAACTCGTCAGCTCGAGGAGCTCTAACTCTGCCAGAGGGTAAAGTGGCTTTGCTCCGCGATTTTTTTTATACTCTGGTCTTGTTCTTTGTGCACTTTCTTTCTCTCTTTACCCTTTAATGGGTTTTTCTCGAGAGCTCCTAATTTCTTTTCTCGCTGTTTCTGACATGCTCCCCTGGTAATCCGATAACACCTTTTGTCTCTGTCTAACTTGTACCTCACAATTTTTGTCTTGTATGCAAGCTTTTACCAACTTCCATATTGGCCTTATCCCCGAGGCTAAAGTCCCTTCTTCTGCAGCCCTTTCTATATTGCGCCCCAACTTAGACCAACTTGGTAAATTGAGAGAACCTGTGGTAACAAACCAAGGCGCAATCTTGTTTACCTCTTTTATAAAACGTCCCAAGTTTGATTCTGAAATCTTTAATCCCCTTTCTTTTAGTAAGGCTTCAAGAGCAGATGTCACAGCTTTGGACGGTGAATTTCCAGGGCGATGACAATTGAGACAATAGCAGATAAGCAGCACAGTTACAACCAAGACAGGGAAAGCTAACCCAACCCACAGCGGATCTACACCAAATGGAGGCATAGCTCTCAGAGCAATCCGGTACACCTTCCCTGATACTTACCGGACTATTCCCACACCGTGTAGTTCTGAATCCTCCAGAGTACTGGGGTCTTCTCGTGTGCCTCAGATGTTTTGTGATGTTCCCGGGTTCTCGGCACCAATTGTAGCGATCACCTATCTCGCCGGCAAGGAAGACTCGCCACAACAGGATCCTTCTACGGGCGTTTATTGCAGGTTTGATTGCAGTGGCGAAAGACCCCGAGCCCAGAAATCAACCCTCCTTATATATGCTTAGGAGGAATGTGTCGCTACCTGATTGGTGCATTGTGTGTGCCCTAATTAGCATACTGGGGACTAGAGAACGAGTCAGCATGAGTCAGCAAATCAGGCATATTCGCATGTGCACTTAGGTTGTTTATCTCAAAACGGCCAACCTCCCTTCGGGCTGGGCGCCATCTTGTAATGGCGAATGCGGTGGCTTTCCACTGACAAACCTAATGTGGAGGCTCCCTCCCTAGTCATCTGATGCACTATAAGGCAGCTGCATGCAACAGGTTTGTTTCTCACTCTTTTCCACCCATTCACAGCACAGGTGATCACTCTGGCCTAGAACTCGCAGTGTAGCCTAGCTTACCCTTGAATTCATGGCAGGCCAATCTCAGCACTAAAGTATTAAGATTGTGGCTTTTAAAAGAATTTCTAGTAGGACTTTTTTGTTGAGAAAGCTTCGAGCTACCTGACATGGCTGCTGTCAACAGAATTTGTCTTCTCTGCGGGCAGAACAGGTGCTATGGTCCACACAGCCACCTCTAGTTCCCGAGTACGGCTTTGAATCATAGTTTATACACAACCAGAAGCCAGAAGTGTATAGGTCCCCTGAGCAGTGAAACTGTTAAGTGCTTACAGGTAGAAAGTGCCAAACTGTATATACTGTGTTCTCCATAAATGTGACTTATAGATGTGGAGAGGCTAGGAATGCAGGTCAGTGAGCACACCTTCATAGCAGAATCCGAGGACCAACTCTCAGCAGAGAGGGGACACGTGCTTGGGAGGCAGAAGAAGGTGTATTTATGAGTTTGAGGCCAGCCTGGAGCTACAGGACAGCCAGAAGTAAAGAGAAACCTTGTCTCAAAGAGGGAGAACACACATGCACACACACACACATACAGGGGGTGGGGGGGAAGAAAGAGAGGAGCTTTTGTACAAACCTAGTAAATAGTGGAAAAATCCCAAAGAACTGAGTGCAGTTTACAGCCCATATACAATAAGCCAGACATGAATGCTTAAGGGAGCTGAGGAACCAGACAATAAACTCAGGACCAAAGTTGCAAAGAGCCTGAGACAAGATGTAGAGCCTCCAATCCAGACCACCAGCACACAGCTGTAAATCTCACACAGCTCTTTTTTTAAGATTTTATACACGCACACATGCATACACACTATAGTTGTTAGACACACCAGAAGAGGGCATCAGAATCCATTACAGATGGTTGTGAGCCACCATGTGGTTGCTGGGAATTTAACTCAGGGCCTCTGGAAGAGCAGTTGGTGCTCTTAACCACTGAGCCATCTCTACAGCTTGCCCCTGCTCCTCCCCCTTTTCACACAGTCCTTGTAAACTCTTCTCACCTCAAGATCATCTCATTATGTCTGGCTTTAACTTAAAAAATGTTCCTGCCTCTGTAGGGAGCCGATTGTGCCACACCCAAACATGGCACCGGCTTCCCGCCGAGAACTCAGCAAACAGAGCTGTTGCCCAGCCAAGAGACTTAATGTGCATGCGCCACATACGTCATAGCCCGCTCTCCGGGCATACTATTGAGTTACTGGAGGGCGCACCAATCAGGTAGCGACACGAGTCTCCTAGGCATATATAGCAGTGCATTTCTCCCCCACGTGAGGAGGAGAGGAAGACAGTGGAGAGATTGCGGGAGACCCCACGTGGAGGGATGGCAGAGAGATACCACGTGGAGACCCGATAAGAGAGATTGTGGGAGGTCCCGCGTGGACAGAGACTGGACAGAGAGATCGTTCGTGGGGGACTGCGCGTGAGAGGTCGCCTAGACAGTAGACCCCGGTAGGGAGTCCCCGGCTCAGAAGTTTCCTGCTCAAGAAGCCCCCTGCTCAGAGTGCTGTACAATAAAGGTTATCCGCAGAAGAATCTGTTTGTTTGTTGCACGCCTGTTCCTAGCGGCGGGAAGCGTGGGCGCGTGACATGCCTCAGCATCCAAGTTACAGAAAGCCATGCCCAGACAGCACAGAATCTCTCAGAAATGTGTAGGTTGCCCATTCGTTCTAACCATCCCACTCCCTTTAGAAGCAGAGGGGAGCAGTAGTTCATCACAGCAGTCCTGAAGTGTGGTTGAGTCTTTATTAAAGCCTGCATTGGTGTGAGCAGGGAGGCACCATGTGCACTAGGCTGTCTTTCATTTCCACAGTGGATTTTCCCTACAAACTCCTTTGTAACCCAAGAGGCTTATTTGTCAACACACCTTCTACATTCTAGCTACTTTCCAAACCTGACAATCCATCAGTATCTACTTCAACTTCATTGCGTTTTCTGTCAGCAGTTAAATAAGAACCTTGAACCAGGCAGTGATGGTGCAAACGCCCTGCACTACAGAGTTGGAGGCAATCAGATCTCTGAGTTCGAGACCAGCCTGAGCTACACAGTGATTTCCAGGACAGCCAGGGCTACACAGTAAAAAAAACAAAAAACAGAAAAAGATAAAACCTTGAGGTTTCCTAGTGACGAGCCGTGAAGGCTGGCCTGGAACTCAGAGACCTGCCTGCCTCATATGAGAGCTTTTTAAAGCAATAAAATTTTCTCTGTTCAAAATGTATTCATAAGCAGACTGAAGTCCAGGGCTCTGAATCAGTCTCATGACACAGGAGTATATAAACCTTGAGAAGAATTCCATTAAAAAATGTTGTGACCAAGAAAATATTGCTTGCCTTTAAATAAATATATGTGGCAAAAAATTAAATATACTTAAAGGGCCATTTTCACAAATACAAAAGTTTCCATGTAAGGATACGAGAGAAGGCGACCACCACAGTCCTCAAACACACCTGCTACAGAGCGAGGCTGGCTGAGTCCCTGTTGTGCAAGCCCACTTAAGTCAGCCTGAGCTGCTCTGAATCTTCTATTCCTGCCTGGCTTCTTTCTCTGCAGTCATCTGTTCCCTTGGTGAAGCCAGCCCAAGTGTTCAGGTTCACCTCTGCCCGGCATCTCCCTGCATCCCACAGCACAAATAGACTTCTAGTCAAAAGGAAGCCATCATGCCACTGTATGCAGGATACAGTTAAAAGTATTCACAGGCAGTGCTGATCCTGGAGGACATCTCACCAAAACAAGACCAAAAACGTCACGTGGTTGTGGTTCTACTAAAAAGAAAGCTGTCAGAAGGCCACCAGGGCGGGGAAGTCTGACGCAGCCTGGAGCCAGCAGTCCCACTGTGACATATTGCACATGACACTCAGTCTTTCCTTCCGTAGACAGGAAGCTGGACACAGGAGGCATAGACCAGTGCAGCGGTGGTGGGCGCGGCGCGGCTCAATCACAGCTCCTTGAGAGCGGCGGAGACTGGTCTGGCATGTACAGCACAGGAGGGGAGCCCACACTGCTGGAAGGACTTCGGAAGTGGGTGTCAAAGGAGCTTGGGGTAAGGCCGGTCACCGTGTCACTCTGGGGCACTTCACCTTTCAAAAAATCATCGTCTTCATCCTCCACGAGCTCCTGTGGAGAGAACAGAGTTGAGACTACTGTTGGTCTAAAAAGTGTTCGTGGGATGACGAGACGGTGCTTGCCACCAAGCCTGAGTTTGGACCAACATGTGAGAGGAACAAACCACCCCAAGATATGTGTCTGTGTATTCCTAAGGATCCCAAACCAAGAGCAGAGTCTACAGTGAGCAGTTGTACTTGGTGGGTAATGAGCAGATGGCTGGCTACTGAAACTCTGTGTGCATCACTTTCTGTTTGTGGAGCCAGCAAAGTCCTGCCCAACAAGAACTCAGATCTCAACCTGTAAGTTCTGACCACTGGGGTCTGAACAGCCCTTTCCAGGGGTCTTTCATAGGGTTTGTTTTTAGACAGGGCCTCACCATGCAGCCTCCACAATCCTCCAGCACATCTCCCATGCTTGGATTTCACACACCGGCCACACGGCTTTTTTCTATTTCCCTTCTCAACTCCTCCCTTGCACACCCAAAGACAGGGTCTCACTATGTAGCACAATGGCCTCAAAACTCTTGATCTCCCAAGTTCACGAACATGACAGAAAGGAGCCAGCACCCCAGCTCTGGTGCTGGGGTAAAACTCCAGGCCTCATGCAGGCCAGTCAAGCACTTCACCACTAAGCCACATGGAGGCTGCGATCAAGCTCATTTCCAACCAACTTTTACCTCCCAGAGTCTTTATAGTACCTGGTTATTAAAAATAAAACCAGACAGTGCTGCACACCTTTAATCCTATCACTTGGGAGACAGAGGCACTTAGGTCTCTGAGTACAAGGCCAGCCTGGTCTACAGTTCCAGAACAGACAGAAACCTTTCCCCCAAAAAACAAATAAACTGTTAGCATTCTGTCTAAATTCCACCCCCAAGTTACCTGGCAATAGCCAGGTGTGCCTGACTCACTGTAAAAGGTGCTGTTTGCCCTCCTCTCTCTTCCCTTCCTGCTCCTGCTCTGTCCTCTCATCTCCTCCCACCCCCCCATGTGCTCACGACTGGCTTCTACACATCACCCCCCATCCATCTTTTTATAAACACATCAGAAACTAATAACAAAAAAATAAAAAGCTAGGTCCATGTACACTTGGAACCTTGTGCTTGAGGAGGCAGTCAAGTGGATCCCTGGGTTCACTCACTGGCTAGCCAGGCTCAGGAACACTCAGCCAGATTCAGCCTGCAAATGAAAAATCCTATCTGAGAAAATAAGCTACTTCCTAAGGCCAAGCTGACTCTGGTTTCCATACACATGTGTGTAACTGATCTCAGAGTGGCCTAGTATGATAGTCAACAGCACTGAGCGAGGGAGAGGGAGGCCCAGGGCTGCATGAAACCACCGTGACAGAAATCAATGAGACTCTACAAAGCCTTATTACTAAAAACCTGGGCTTTGACTCAAGCAGTAATCACTGTGGCCTGAGTCCAATGTCTGTCCCGGTCTTACCTTCCTAGTGGATTTCTTAAACTCCTGCAGCTCTTCGGCAATCATGTCTTCCCAAATCTGATAAATAGGGTCAATGAACTTCTTTGACCTGCCAAGGATGGCATTTCAAAGTCAATATGAAGCCAAAAATTCCAACACCTTAGTTCTTTTCTCAAGACACACATCAAAGCAGGAAGTAAAGACCACGGCTGACAAGGGAAGTGTGGTGAGTCCTGAGGCTTCATCATTAGGAGGACCCCAGTCATGCAGACAGATGATTATACCGTCTCTCATACTTCAAGGGTGTTTCTGGCCCAGTCAGTGACCGACAAATTATCACATGTACAAACAGACTGATATTCTGGAACTCCTACAGGAACCTATTAAATGTTAAGTCTAGAAAACCGACATCAGCCAGCAAAGACTTAGGGACCAGGCAACATGAAAAGCGGCTTATAAACTGTTAGGTGCAGTCACTAAAAGCACGTGCTGTGGTACACATGGAGGCACACTCACAAAACACACATGTAGACAATCACACACACACTTACAGGCACAACACCCACAAAACACACATGCACACACTCACATACACATGTAGGCACAACACTCATAAAATAAAAGCATTAGAAAAGAAAAATAGAAACTGCAGTTAGCAAAAGCAGACAAACACCAAGAATGACTGCATGTTTCCCTAAACAATCTATCCAGATAAATCACAAGCACTGGGGGAGGACTCAGTCTCTGGAGGAAAGATAATGTTGACAGAAACCTAGCAAGCCGAAAGCTGTTAGTGCCTGCCCACTCCTGGAAGCCTGAATTCACTACCCCCTGACGAATCCCACAAAACAACAAGCCAAAAGGCCTCAGTACCCCAGGGCTCCAGGGCTCAGAGAGACATGAGCATGAACGTGCTTGTGAAGCTCTGGGGCCACTGGGCGCCACACACTGACCATTACCCAAATGAACAGCAAGCCCACTGAGGACACTGCAATTCTCAATCCCAGCCTTGGGAAGGGGAAAGAGAGAGGACCTACCTCTTAAGCACACAAGGGTCAAAGGGAAAGAACGTGTCCAGTGGGTTGGTGCAGGTCTGCACAGAGTCCCCACCAGCTGTATTTCGAGTAACAGGGAGCATCTGGCGATTGTTCCTCTCCATGATGGTGTAGCAGAACACGAGCTGGTACTTACTGTGGGACACACAACAAAGCAGACAAAGCATCACACACACAAATCAACAACAAAAAGGCAGGTGCCGTGTATACTTCTAACCTTAGCCCAAGGAGGCTGGGCTCACTGGCTGGCACTACTGCTCTTAAATAAAAATTCACTTAAAGATTTTTCATGAAATTCAAGTCATCATTGGTGAAAATCCAAAGGTGCACTGACTCCATATTTACAGGCTGAAGGCCTTTGCCTTCCATAACCACACAGCTATATTTCCCTCAGAGAACTGCACAGCACGTCTGAACCACTGTAGCAGTGCAGAGCTGTATCAGAATGTGTTTGGGGTGAGGACGTGCCCTTTCCACAACACCTCACATTTGTTACTGCCTGTGCTTCCTGAGAGCCACACTCGGTCACCCCAACCTTTAACTATCAAGGTCTCCTCCAGTTGGTTCTGTTGCTAATACATGTGTCTGTGAAACCAAGGATCCGTGGCTTCCTCAAGGCACCTCGCAGTGCACTCGTTTGCCTGTTCACTGTCCACCAAGTATCACTAGAGCGCCTAGGCCTCTGACAGCAGAGATTCCAGTGCCACTAAAGAACAGAGTGCCTGGCTGCAGTGCTCTAGAACTGCAGCACTGGTGTCTTCCTATGTGTTGCTCTTGAAAATTCACTCTCAGTGCCAGAGCGAATGGCATCCAGCACTAAGCCCCACCCCTTGACTTTTTTAAATGTCCATAAAGGGGGCTGGAGAGACGGCTCAGTGAGGTCCTGAGTCAACCGTCTGCAATGGGATCCTACGCCCTCTTCTGGTGTGTCTCAGGACAGCTACATCTTAAAGGAAAAATGTCCATAAAGGAAAATGCAGAAAACTCACTTCGTGATAGCGGCAAAGAGACTCACTACAGACGGCAGGCAGATCCTCAGCGGGTTCAGCTGACTCAGCACAATGCGCTCAAGATTTAGACTCTGAAGATACCGAAGACCTTTGATTAAAGAGGGGATGACTTAAGACCTTTAGAACCACAATTTATTACATATGTAATTAACCAATTTAAGGGCTCTGTGGTAGGGCACATGCTTAGGATGGGCTTGAGCCACATTACACCACACCCCAAAATAAATATTATCAACAAGATAATACTCGTAGAAATACAGGAGTAAATTCTAGCTGGCGTCCAGCACACTTTTCTGAAGAAACAAATTTCTATTGGGTGAAGGATTCCATGGCAACCTGCAGTCAGTATCTGAAAGCTCAGAGCAGACTTGAGTGCACACGGGAGGCCACCGAAGTGCAACTTCTACCAGGCACCAAGAGCCTGACCAAGCCCAGCACCACTGTAAGGTTGAGTGTTACTGACTATATTTTCTCCCTCTCCCTAAGTCATCCTAACATAAGCCTTTGTCTCAGAGCTAATAAATTCCCTCCTACAAAGCCCAGGCTGAGGTAGAAGGATTACTAATTGAAACCAACCTGAGGCCATAGTGAAATCACCTCAAAAAAAATTTAAATAAAATGCAAATATTTACTATTATTAACCAAGCAGACCAATTCACGTCTATTTTCTTAATTATCAGTTAAAATGGTAGTTAAAATTACCAATTTAAAATTACATAGAGGATAGAGATGGCCCAGTAGTTATGACCACTTAATTGCTCTTGCATAAGACCAAGACTGAGTTCCAAGCTCAGTACTGTCTGTGGTTCCAATTCCAGTGGTCTTATGTCTTCTTACGACTTCCATGGGAACCAGGCACACACATGATACACAGACATACATGCAAACAAAACATCCATACACATAAAATAAAGTTAATAAGTTTAATATATATTAATAAAACATTGTAAGTAATGTATGTGCATATATTTTATGTGTTTATGTATTTAAAAATCACATAAACAAAGCCAGGTATGGCACACAACTATAATCTCAGCCCTTGGAGGCTTAGCAAGGTAGCACACACATATACACACAGACACAAATAGTCTCTGTCTCTCTCTGTCTCTCTGTCTCTCTGTCTCTCTCTCTCTCTCTCTCTCTCTCTCTCACACACACACACACACACACACACACACACACACAGAGGGACTCCACAGGCATGTGAGCCCATGTGCCCACACACAGGCACACCCCTAACCGATAAGGCCCTGGGACTTCAGAAAACTACAGGCACAGAATAAAGCCTAGAACAATGGTTCTCAACCTGTGGGTCATGACCCTGTTGAGGGGTTGAACGGCTCCTTTCACAGGAGCCACCTAAAATTGTCAGAAAATACATATATTTACTTTACAGTTTATAACAGTAGCAAAATTACAGTTATGCAGTAAAAATAAAAACATTTTTGTGGCTGTGGGTTACCACAACATGAACTTTATCAAGGAGTTGCAGCATTAAGAAGGTTAAGAAACAGTGGCCTAGGAAAATGTTGTCCTGGGGCAAAACAAGGCCACAAGGAAGTGCAGCGGGAAGAGCTCAGATAGGGGCAGACACTGCCTGCTCAAGCTCCAAGTGCAGCATTCTCCCTACACAGCCCATAGACAGCAGTTGGAAACTAACAACTGCTCAGTACTGTGAACCGAGGACCTGGTTCCAAGTCTGTGACCCAACCATCCCCAACCCCTCACATTTAAAAACAAGCATGAACCGATGTCAACAGAAAGAACCAGAGAAAACTGCCCTGGGGAACTGTGAGAGAGGCTCCAGGAAAAAAGGCGGAGGGCCTTTTCCCTCAGATTCATTTTGTTCCCTGGACTGCTCTTGGAGATAATTCTGTGCCTCCTGTGACAAACATTTACATTCTATTTATATGGCAGGTTTATTCTTGTTAGATGTTGGAACATAGCTATAGAACCCAATCTGGTCAGCCTTCTCTCTTAGCCCACTGATATTCCTTATTCTGTACCACACACGCACCTCCAGAGGCACTCACTATCAGACACATTAGACTACACTCTGCCCTATCCCTTCAGGTCCTCGGACCCCAGGTCAGTGCCCTAAGGTACAATAAATAACAAAGCCCAGCCTGAATCCGCAGCTGACCTTCCTTCAAGTTGCCACTCAAAAGCTGCTTGTGTCTAAAAACAATAGTGTAGAACACAGCTTGGCAGGCTGAATAAAATGGTCCATGGAGTGCAACATCACAAAAAGCCTTTGTTCCGGAATCCTGGTTATTAAGGTACATGTGCAGCCAGTTAACCAAAAGATCCAGGCATGACTTCACAGTGCTAGAAAGAGAAAAAAGTCAGGGTTATAAATCAGAAAGCTAGAGAAAGAAACACACACCTGCCTTTCACTTAGAAAGCTAAAATAGTACCTATGGGCAACTGCTTAGCACACATGAGGTCTTGGGGTCCATCCCCATCACAAAACAAAATAAAACAATAAAACAGTAGCAGTAATAATAATAATGATGATGATGATAAACAAAACAAAAACAAATAAGCAAACAAAAAACTCACCAAAAACCTTCCTCGAGAACAGAGAGAAGCAGAAGGAAAAGGATGGTGGTAGGAAATTGCCTTCCAATTTTTTGTTACGGTTTTTCATTTGTGTTGATAGGGTTTCTCTGTGTAGCCCTGGATGGCCTTGAACTCAGAGATCCACCTGCCTCTGCCTCCCAAGAGCTGGGATTACAGGATACCTTCCAATGTTAAGGTGAGGCCAAATTTTAAGAAAAATTTTCCAACTTAGCTCAGGCTTCCTGGATCAGCTCCCAACCCAATGGCTGTGTGGCTAAGGACCACAGATGTCCAGGTGACTAAGAGATGGGTTAACAGCATCTCTGCTGAAGAGAGCTCCCTGAAGAAACTGACCTCCATCCCACACTAATTACCTTCAAAAGGGTTTTCCTCAGGTCAAACAGACACATGTGACTTGGAAAGCAAGTGAAAAACGACAAACCTACAATAAGTATCAAAACAATCTACAGCACCGTGCTATCCATGAAGACAGACAGGCTTTCAGGGACAACACACATGCTTTTAAAAGCCTCATGTACTTATTTTATCCAAAATGGACATCACCCCTTCTAAAGCTGCTTCTTAGAAATAAAGACATCTTCCACCACAGTTAACAGGTTTCCCCCTTGCTTTACAAAGATAAACCAAAAGTATAAGGCCTATTTCTTTGACTTAAGAAAATACTATAATCTTCCTAAAGTAAACATTACAAAGCATTTGGAGGGCTGGAGAGATGGCCAGCAGAGGGCATCGGATCCCATCCCAGATGGTGGTGAGCCACCATGTGGTTACTGGGAATTGAACTCAGGACCTCTGGAAGAGCAGTCAGAGCTCTTAACGGCTGAGCCATCTCTCCAGCTCCCTAATAAATAAATCTTAACAACAACAACAACAACAAAAGGCATTTAGAAAATCAGGTCACTTACATAAGAGGAATAAATTTAGCTCTTGCCAAGAAGCTCCCGATGTAATTGGCAGCGGCCTGCCTGATGATGGCAGGGTTATTTGGATCCTGCAACTTTTTCCAGAGATGTTCCAAAAATGCTTCTGCAAATCCCTGTAACAAGAGAGACTGCTGGGTTCATCTTTCTAATGTTGAAGATATGCTAGCTCTCAGCACCTTGAAGGTATCACCTAACAATGTAGTTACACTGCTAAACACAAGAGCAGTCATGGCTCTTATTTAAAAGCAAAACCCAGCAGACTCAACGCTCTTTCCACCTAGTCCCACTGTGATACATCACTGACAGGCAGAAATACTGTCTCCCTAGGATTCATCAGCCAGGATAGTAGGCTAGGACTCAGGCCATGTCCTTCTTGACCTCTTCTACAGTGCCCTTTTCCCTCCATCTCCTCTTCAGTGACTCTGCCAAACCTTGGCATAAATGTAGCAGCCCTTCTCCCTGTGGACGTCTCAGCACACTACCTACTTCTAGCCCATCCTTATTCCTTATTCCTACTTCAAGCCCCCATATCTAGAAATACTTCATATCCCAAAGATCCCCAAGTGTTCCAGGCAGGGACTCGGGTAGATGAATCACACTGTCCTCCATTAAGATCTCTCCATCCCAAGGTCCCCCACTAGACATTTCATCCCTATCTTTCTTCAATCTATTTCCAGGATCCCCTGTCACACCTCTAACACCCTGTGGACCCCACCTCTAGTGTAAGCAGGACTACCAGTATGTCTTTCCTGAAGCCCCCCTCAGCCACCTCTCTTAGCCCACCTCTATTCTTATTCTGTACCACACACGCACCTCCAGAAGAACTCACTATCAGACAACCATTCTCTTTCACACCTAGACAGCAGGAATGAGGAATGAGGCACAGCAGAAGCACACACAAGGACTTTAATGTATGTTCAAGGCTCCCTTAGTGAAGACTTAAACACACAAGTAGTAGAATGAAATGACAATTCAAGACATGAAAGTTAAAAGGAAGCTGGGTGGTGGTGGTACATGCCTTTAATTCCAAAAGAAAAAATCTTGGGAGTAAATCTAACCAAGAGAGTGAAAAGCTCATATAATAAAAACTTTTAAGACGCTGAAGAAAATACTAGAAGATGGAAAGATTTCCTATGCTCATGGGTCAGTAGAATGAATGTAGTGAAAACAGCCATCCTACAAAAGGCAGCCTAGAGATCCAACACAATTCTTCACAGAACTGATAGGGCAACTTCCAGCTTCATATGGAAAAACACACAGAGAGAGAGAAAGCTAAACCAGTCCTGAACAATAAAAGAACTGCAAGAGGTATCACTATCCCCAATCTCAAAGGGTTCTATAGAGTTATAGTAATAAAAAACTGCATGGTATTGGCAAAAAACAAAAACAAAACCCAAATGTTTATCAATGGAATCAAATCGGAGACCTAGACATTAGTCCACACACCTATGAACAGCTGATTTTTAACCCCCCCCCCAAAAAAAGGCCAGAAATATACACTGGAAAATAAGAGGATCTTCAACAAAGTATGCTAGTCAACTCAAATGGATGGATGCATGTAGAAGAATGTAAATAGATCCCTACTAATCCCCCTGCACCTACGAATGAATCAGACTTCACTCTAAGGCCAGATATCCTGAATGCAATAGAAGAGAAAGTGGGGTCAGTCTTGAACTGGCACTGGAGGAGACTTGCTGAACAGAACACTGATAGCACAGGCACTAAGATTAATAAATGGGACTTCATGGAATTAAAAGCTTCTGTGCAGCAAAGGACACTGTAATCAGGACAAAGTGAAAGACTATAGAACGGGAAAAGATCTTACACCAATTACACATCTGAAAAACAGTTAATGTCTAAAATACACAAGAACTCAAAAACAAAAACCCGAACAAGAAAACAACCAATTTAAAAACGGGGCACATAATTAAACAGTTCTTAAAAGATGAAACAGAAATGGCTGAAAAACACCTAAAGAAAGGTTCAAGGATACTTAGCTATCAAGGAAATGCAAATCAAAACAACTCTACGACGTCAGTCTACACCAGTTAGAACAGCAGAGATCAGTAAAAGGACAGCTCGTGCTGGCAAGGATGTGGGGGCAGAAAAACACTCATCCACTGCTGAAGAAGTACAAATTTTACAGCCAGCATGGAAATCGGTGTGGTGGTTCCTAAGGAAGATGACAATAGATTTACCTCACTGTTGGGCAACTACCTAAGGACTCTGCATCCTACTGCTGAGACACTTGTCACCTGTGCTTACTGCATAGCCATTCATAACACCTAGAACGAGATACAGCTTAGATGTCATCAACAGATGAATGAAGAAAACACAGTACATTCACAAAATGTAAACTCAACTGTGAAAAAAGAGAAAGGAAAGAAGGAAGGAAAAAATTATTAAATTTGGAGGTAAATGGATGGAGCTAGGAAAAAAAAAAAAAAAAAAAAAAAAAAGTCATCCTAAGAGTCCTAACTCAAACCCCAAAGACAAAATCGTATGTGGATATGGAAGCATTCAATCCTTTGATAGGCTTCAATAGAACCACAGAGGTTGGGTATAAAGGAATAAGGTAGGAGGGATGGGAGGATCTCCCAAGGTGGGGAAAATAGAAAACATAGTTAGAGGAGAGGGACAGGGAGAAGTCACTGGAGGGAGGAAGGGAAGAGGGGTAAAGGAAGGGCAGCTAACACTTGTGTGCCATCTGAGGGGTCAAACAGAAACCTACTACAATAGAAGCTCCTAAAACTAGATACAGATTTGAAAAATGTCTAAATAAAGGCACTAAATATCAAGGAAGACAAACCCACAACTACAACCCTTTCAACAACACAACCTAAGTGCCAGGGCCAGGAGCAGGTCACGCCTTTGTTCTAACCCATTGCTCAAACTGTAGCATTGTTGGCCAAAGAAACTCCCAAAAGTCAAGCTACTGCCAGGCCTATTAGTCTTTCTCTACGAACTAATGACAAGGCCTGATGGCTAAAGGTAACACTTGCCATCTCACGGAATAGAGCATTTGAGTTGGTACCTACCTGGAGCCTTCACCCTCCACTAACTAGTGTGCCTGGCACTAGAAAGGACGCTACCCAAGGAGAAATGGGAATTGCAGCCCAGCTTCAAACCCGACAAGGGTGACCTGCCTGCATGATACACTGAGGCAAAGCTGCATAACTGTTGAAGTAACCAACCACTATCTAACTGAATTCAAGGCCTACTCCAGGAGATGGAAATCTATGTCTGACTGCTTAGGCGGCCAAGAACCTGAGATTAGATAGACCATGAACTTCACAAACACCCAAATATTACTACTGTTTGGCTAGAAGATGAAGCTATAAAATGACCCCCAATAACATTCTACTATATTTATTGACTGGTGTCTCACTCATCCATCATAAGAGAAACTTCTTCTGAAGTAAGACAGAAATGCACAGAGACCCACATCCTGACAGTGTGCAGAGTGAGAGACCTTTGACCACTCAGTCCTAAATGGGTGGTCTCCATGAAATCCCTCCCCTCGGGGCTCAGGAACAATGTAGAAGAGCAGGCAGAAATAAAGCTATCTCCAATTCCCCCTTATAAAGGAAAAAAATCAGTTTCTCCAAAGGCCTTTCAAATCATGCCCAGGAGTAGATAGCCAATATAAAAATCTTACTTATTTTTTGCTTGTATTTTTTAAAGATTTATTTTATTTATCAAGTACATCGTAGCTGTCTTCAGACATACCAAAAGAGGGCATCAGATGGTTGTAGACCACCATGTGGTTGGGAGCCAGGGATAGCTTGGTTGGTAGAGTACTTGCCCCGGTGCCACAAGAAGGGGAAGTGCACCATTTAGTGACCAAAGGCAGGATAACACCTTTAGTGTCTTCCACAGTTTTAAAGAAGAAAAATGTGGAATAAAACAGTAACACAAGGGCCAGAGAGATGGGCGGGGGATTAGGAGTTCATATTGCTTCAGAAAAACAAAGTTCAGCTCCAGGGGGTCTGATATCCTCTTCTAAATGCTGTAGGTACCAATACTTACACAGCAAACATAACCACACACAGACATGCACAGGTACACATACTTTGAAAATAATAATAAATTTTTACTTGAGCCTGGTAGCACATGCCTCTAATCACAGTACTCATGAGGTAAAGGCAGGCATATCTCTTGAGTTCCAGGCTAGCCAATCAATCAATTAATTAATCAATCAAACAAACAAACAACATGGCAATGCCATTTACTTACCAATTTAAAGCTGCAAAAGAAAAACATGAAGAACTGTACATGGCAGGAGGCATGTGTGGGCAACAAAAGTTTCTCAAAGATAGTTATCAGATCACGGTATAAATCCTTTGTTTTATTGTTATCAATTTTACCTACAGAGAAAATTTTAATTTCAATTTCATAGACATTTTCAAACAAACACAATACCATTAGAAACAGCATTTGAAAGCAGTGGTGGTACATTCCTTTAATTCCAGCACTCGGGAGGCAGAGGCAGGTAAATCTCCAGTTCATGGCCAACCTAGTCTACAAAATTAGTTCTAGGCTAGGCAAGAAACCTTCTCTTGAAAAACCAAACCAAACCAACCGACAAACTAAAAACTAAAAAAAAAAAAAAAAAAGGGGGGGGGGTGGATTCATGAGGCTCAAGTACAAAAAGGAAAAGGCAGAAATGCAAAAAAGCAAATCTAAACCAAAACAAGACCCCAGCATTAACCGGGCAGTAGTTCTGCATCTCAGTGGCTGGAGACTCTGCTCCTCTCAGTGTAATCCAAGAGGCAGTCAGGACCTTGCTTCACACTGCAGGGAAGCCAGCCTCATACAGTCCAATCTGGTGATCTCAAACTCATGTTCCTCCCAAAGTCTGAAACTACAGACATGGACTACTATGTCTGTATCTTCGATGCTGATTAAACTCAGTCCCTTTTTTGGTTTGAGACAGGGCTTCTCTGTGTATTCATGCCTGTCCCGAGACTTGGGTCTCTAACTCAGAGATCCACTTGCCTCTATGTGTGGTTAGCCTTGCTAATAAACCTGTTCTTAAATCACAGACATGCAGTCTTCAAGTCTTCAAGTCGTTTCCTAAGACTAGTTTGCTCTGTAGAGTCCTGACACCGGTATAGAATACACATCGCCAGGCCTCTCAAGAAGCTGGAATACAGGCATGATGCTGAGATGGTCAGCACTCCATTACTAAACTTCCTAAGCACCTCACATACATGTCATTTCTTCTAAAGTCCAAACTCCATCTCATGCCCAACACTGACAACACGGGCTTTGAAGTTTACTACAAACAGTGGAGTCCTAACTGTGTGACACTGGCACAGAAGGTAACGTGTCTGACCCTTTACCGAATCCCCAGGGTCTGCACCAATTCTACCATATCCTGGTGGTTACCTTGTACCCGGCAGAAATCCTCAATGTAGGACAGCAGCAAGGAGAACAGGATGTCCAGACGCTCTGCAGTGGGATGAGCCATTTGGCTAGGACACTGCTGGTCAGTTTTTTTCTCAGGGTCAGTGTCCTCATCTTCATCCTTTGAGCAAGTGGAAAATGACATTACAAAAGTCATGGAGTCCTTAATGCCCAGGGAAACCAAGAAACCGACACAGGTGATTGTTTCTTTTTTTTTTTTTAAATTAATTTATTTATTTTATATACTCTGTTGCTCCCTTCAGACACACCAGAAGAGGGCATTGGATCCCGTTACAGATGGTTGTGAGTCACGATGTGGTTGCTGGGAACTGAACTCAGGACCTCTGGAAGAGCAGTCAGTGCTCTTAACCAATGTCTCCAGCCCACGATTATTTCTTCTAAAAGATGAGAAAACACACACACTGTCCCAGACTCTCAAGCAGAAATGTGCTTTTTCTGCTTTTTTTTTCTTGAGTTTTAAATAAGCACCAGTCTATTCTATTTTTTTTCCTTTTCTTTATTTTTTGGGGCTTGAGTGATAAGGCAAGTGTGAGAGGGAGGAGCAGGACTGGATCCTCACCCAGACTAAGCATGTGTTTATCAACAGCCCTGACTCTGCAGTGCTGGGCCTGTGTCACCGTTCCCAGATCTGAATAGGCTTTCTAAAGCTATTGTGTTGTCTGCCAAGAACACACAGCCTCTCCAGTCGCAGCCTCAGAACCAATGTCCAGAAGTCAAAAGTGGCACAGAGCCATCGGGATTCCCAGTGAGTGAAGGGGTTTGCTAGTGACCGTAGTCTGTCTCATCTCTAGAATCTACATGGGAAAAGACAATGGACTCCAAAAAAGTATCCTCTGCCTAGACTCAACAGTATCTCAATTCAGCTCAAACTCTGGTCAGCTGACCTCCCCAGTGTACATCACCCCCGTTAGAGAGTGACTACTTTAAGGAATCCTTGGCACTGGGTTCTATTCCACATCACAGCTCACACCAGTCTGTAACTCGGGTCCATGGCAGCTTCTGACCCTCACACAAACATGCATGCAGACAAAACACCAATGAATATAAAATAAATTAAAAGACAGAAACTAAACTTGGGGGCTGGAGAGATGACTCAGTGGTTAAGAGCACTGACTGCTCTTCCAGAGGTCCTGAGTTCAATTCCCAGCAACCACATGGTGGCTCACAGCCATCTGTAATGGGATCTGATGCCTTCTGGTGTGTCTGAAGACAGCAACAGTGTACTTACATATAATAAATAATTAAAAAAAAAAAAAAAAAAAAGAAACTAAACTTGGTGCTTGCTGTTTCCTAGATACTGTGGCTTACAGAAACAATGAATCAAAGTGACAAATTTCACCAAAAACAAACTTAAACTCTTAGACATAAGGTTACTTACTGCACTTATCTTAAAGGGCTCCATTAGCATCTTATATAGGCAGTAAATAACACGTCAGCACTGGGCAGGTTACTTACTTGTAATCCCAACAACATATTCATTTAAGAAGGTATTCACAAGCTTGTTAAGCTGTTTATTTACTCATGTGCACAAGTATTGGGACGGCTGCCCACCTGTGAGCAGAGTCCTCACTAGTCTAGAGCTCACTTACTCCAGACTAGCCCTGCTGCCATGCCAGAGGCCTTTCTGTCTGTGCCTCACTGGTGCTAGAATTCTGAGCACATGTCTCTATTCCCAACACTTTTATCTGGGCTCTAGCATCAGACTAAGGCCTTAAACACGAGGCAAGCACTGCCGGCACAGGTATCCTTCCAGGCCCTCCACTAACCAGCAGCAGTCTTTCCTACTCTGCAGTGATGAAGCTCCAGTGTATGCTTCTTTTAGTAGAAATGCTAATAAGAGCAACAATCAAAATACAAGATTAAAACAAAGAAATTTAACCATCAATATCAAAACAAAGAGATGCTGACCATATTAAACAGTCCTTCTGTGGTGTCTGTCCCATCACAAGTCTGAGCTGCTGTCTCTTCGGCATCTTCAATATCCTGCCGAGATACACTCACCTGTATTACAAAAAATAAATAAATGAAAACATTTAAAAGTGCAGCTATTTACAGCTGAAAATTAATCTACTAAATATACTTAAATTGTTTGTTTTTTGAAACAGTCTTCACATGGCCCGGGCTATCCTGGAACTCACTTTGTAGTCCACACTGGTCTCAAACTCATAGAGATGCCTCTGCAGCCTGAGTGCTGGGAGTCAAGGTAAGCGCCACCGCACCAGGCTTACTGCACGTATTTTAAAGAGCTCCGTCAGCATTTAAAAAGCACTACAACATAATGGTGGCACAAACTACCACTAAAAGTCTGAAAAGCTTCACGTGAGGTGAGTCCTTCACCATTGTGTCTGACAGATGTGGTGATACACTAAGCAGCCTTAGCACACTCCTTACATCTGTCAGGACCAAGACATGTCCTTATCATAATGGCGTAGGTGTGATCCTTGCAGACGTACTTTAAATGTGTTTTAGGAAAGAGACTTTACAGGGCTTATGTATGCAGGTAGCCAGACGTGTAATCCTAAGCAAGAAACTACACTCCATCTCCCTGTTCCCTACAGCGTTTTGTCAATGTGATAGAATATGACAATAATCTCAAAAAGCAGGAGGCTGACACAAGAGAATCTACAATTCAAAGCTACCAGGAACAACAGACACCCCTCAAGGAAAAAAAAAAGTAAAAGGATGGAAGGAAAAGAAAACATGAATATTGTACGACGTGGCAGGCATGAGGAGCTACCTTGAATCCAAGGCCAGCCTGGGCTACAGTTTAATACCATCTTAATAAACAAGTTTCAGGGACTGGAGAGATAGCTCAGATGTAATTTGTTCTTTTCCATCCATCTATCCTTCTATCTAACCATCCTATCTATCCATCCACCCATCCATCCATCAACCCACCCATCCATTCATCCATCCATCCACCCATCTTGTTTTTCAGGGCAGGATTTCGCTACAGAGCACTGCCTGGCCTGGAACTCAAAGGAAGTGCCTGCCTTCACTGAGTATGCCACTTCCATCACCAGCTAAAAGCACTTTTATCCCCTAAGTTCAACTTCCTTTCTTGGGGTCCCAATGTTGGCTCTAATTAATCTTTTAATAACTTCTTCAAATTTTTGCAAGTTCAGCACTAATCTGGAACTACCATTGTGCGATTATTACATTGTTTCTGAGATGAGAACACATAGCATGTACCTGGGCCATTAGGACTGTGCTGTGCCCGTGCCTCAACTGTTAATTGTTTAACAGTCATCACATCAAGGAACATCCAGTTTCACAAAATCCACCAGAGCAGGAGAAAGAAATAGGAAAATCGGATATAGTAGAATAATTACGCATACCAATGCCAACTGGAAAGTAATCACGCACAAATGAAATCCATACAGCTGTTGTCCAGGGCTAAGGTCCCAGGAGACATAGGAACAACTGTTTTTTACAAAGAGTTGCCGTGGGCTAATGAGATATCTATCCTGGCCACTGCAGGCAGTCTCTTATTTCAGATGGCCAGTCCCCTGCAGGGATGTGTCTCCTGCTTCTCAGGGTCCTAGATACCATCCTTATTTTACAAGGAGCTGCCGCAGGCTTCTGAGATGTCTCCATCCCAGCCTACTACTGGTAGTCCCTGTCATGGAATGTTGTCCCCAGCATATAAAGTGAGTCCAGGATATTCAGGGCTCTGTTACAGAAAGAAACCCAGGCTTGGAAAAAACAAAAACCAAAACAAAACAAAAATCAAGAGTTATAGAGTTAAATCTCCTCAGGTTTTTAAGTATCCCCAATTCAAGTATCCAAGTCCTGTTCCAGTATTCCCAATTCCAGTATCCAAGTCCTGTTCCAGTGTCTCCAATTCCAGTATCCAAGCCCTGTTCCAGTGTCTCCAATTTTGAGCCATGCCTACATCTCAGATACTCTAAAAAGCCCGCCCCCTAACATTCTCCAGTATTCACTGGCAAACCATCTCAGAAGACACCAAAAAAATATTACAATTCTAAGGACTTTTAAAAATTTCACATGCAAGAGCTAAAGAAATGGCTTGGCAGTTAAGAGCACTGACTGCTTTTGCAGAAGACAAGGGTTTGATTTCCCAACAGGTATATGGTTGCTCACAGCCACCCCTAACTCCAATAATAGGGGATGACTCCCACAGGCACAATCAATCGATCAAATACATATAAAATTAATTAATTTTATGTGTTATGTATATACACATGCAAGTTTACATGTATGTGACCTAAATTTATACATGTTTATGGGGGCAGGCCCAATGTTATCAGGAGTGTCCCTCAATTGCTTTCAACCTTATTCACCAAGGCAGGGTCTTTCAGAGCCTAGCGTTTACAGATAAGGCTAGTCTAGCTAACCAGCTAGCTTTGGAGACTCTAATTTTTGCCTTCTAACCACTTTTACTATTAGCAGGCCACAACACCTACTTGAAGTTTTCATGAGCTGAGCCATCTAAATTACAAGCCAAGCCCAAGAACTTTAACTTTGCTCATCCTTGATGGTACTGACCAAACAGACTATCTTCTTCCAGATCCTCCCAACATCCCCAAATTAAGTTACCTCCCCACTTCTGACCACTCCTGTCCTGTCCTGACCGAACTGTTCCACTAGCTTATTCTTAGTTCTCTATCTACAACTACTTTAGTGTCTCACTGCTGTGAAGAAACATGACCACAGCAGCTCTGTTCTACATCTTGATCTGCAGGCAGCAGGAAACTGCATCCTAACCTGGGCTACGCTTGAACACAGGAGACCTCAAAGCCAGTCCCAGGTAACATCCTCTAACAAGGCCACACCTACTCCAAAAGGCCACACCTCCTAATAACACCACTCCCTATGGGCCAATTATTTAAAGACCTAAGTCCATGGGGGCCATACCTATTCAAGCTACCACAGTAAGTACTCTCCAACTAGCCCCTACCTACAACTAAACCTGTCTAAACTGGAATATGTATCTTATACAGCCTCTTTCCTCTTTGTTTCTTTAAACAAAACAAAGCCTGACCTGCTTCTCATTATATTATACATACGTAAGAATTTTACAGCATCTCATTTCAGTGTTCATTCTGGGCCTTCTTCACACCATATTGTAAGTACAGTCCCAACAGGCAGCCTAGCTCACAGCATTTCCCACAATGCACCTCTGCCTTTGATGGCTGTTTACGCCTTGTCTCTAATCAGACTGAACTGTCTACAACTCCTAGAAAATAGGCCAAGTTACAAAGTATGACTAGAATGAAGCAAAGAACTAGACTGTTTTCCACAGAATTAAAAAGTTCCATAAATAGAAATAGAGAAAAATATAGGTGATCTGATACTTACATCTAACTTGAGTAACTTTTCAATAATAAGCTCCAGAATTTCACGCCTCAACGTTGGAAAATATAAACTTATCCTTAATAAGTTATGAACATAACATTCCTAAACATGAGACATAAAAAGATGAACTCAGCAGTGATTCAGAACATAAGCAAAACGTCAATTATAACTTTTTATTTTAGATACATAAATAGAAAACTTTCTAAGCTGCACTGCTCAAATCTATCTATGTTAAATACAATTAATTTAATCATCCCCAGTCAGCGTTTCTACTTAGTAACACCCTATTAATTTCCCGTGACTTTCTTTATTATATATAAGTACAATAAGTGGCTGTCTTCAGACAGAAGAGGGATCAGATCTCATTACAGATGGTTGTGAGCCACCATGCAGATGCTGGGATTTGAACTCAGGACCTCTGGAAGAGAAATCAGTGCTCTTAACCACTGAACCATCTCTCCAGCCCGTTAACTTTCTTTCTAATTTACTCATGTGGTGCTGAGGATTGAACCCAGGACCTTATGCAAGCTGAGCAAGCACTCTGTCACTAAGCTCCGCCTGCAGCGTCCCTGGTAACTCTTGTGTGTGGAAACAATCAACAAAAAAGTTATTTCTGGAAGCTGGAGAGATGGCTCAGTGGTTAGGAGCACTGGCTGCTCTTCCAGAGGACCCAGGTTCAATTCTTAACACCCACATGGCAGCTTACAATTGTACATAATTCCAGTTCCAGGGAATCTGACACACTTACACACACATACACACACACACAAACAGGCAGAACACCAATGTACATAAAAGATAAACCATTAAAAATTTAAAGAGTAATTAACAATAATACCATATAAAATAAAGTCACAAAACAATCTTTCCATGAAAGATTTCTTACCAGTGTTCTCTCTGATTTCCTCACAAATGGAAATTTGTCTGCCAGTATCGGCATTAGAAACCATGGTGTTCTATTTAAAAAAAAAAAAAAAAGCAACCCATGTTAACTGAACTTTCTAAGACGTTGGCATTTGCATCCCATGAGCAATAAAGGACATAAGAGAAAGACGCCCACCCATCCGCCTGACCACCCTCAAGCAAGTCAACCCCAAATCAAAGGGATCTCAGAGAAAACCCTTACACAACTTCCATGGAAATATGATTAATTTTGTTATGACGCAAAACAAAAGACAAGCTTTTCTTCTACAAAAGTTTAACAGACCAGTTTAAACTTTAAAACATATATCAGTGTATAAGTATATTAAAAAGGCAAAGTATCATTAACTTGTGATTTTTTTTTTATTAAGATGGTCTCATGTAGCTAGCATCAAACTGCATGTATCCCAAAATGACCCTGAGTGCCTAACCCTCCTGCCCCCACCTTCCCAACTGTACTGGATGCAGTACACCATCCCCCAACCCGCCTTCCCACTGTCAGTTAACAAAAGTAACACCGCAGGGAAGCCCACAAGCCCACCAAGTGTTTCATAACTGCATTTCATTTCTATTGCACAGTGCAAATGTACATCCAGGATCTCAGTAAAAGTATTTAGATACCATAGCCATTGAAGGAAAAAATAAAACATCAACTTCTATACAAAACAGAGGCAGGAACACTACGTGTACGTTACATATAAGCGAAACAGTTAAACAGGCATGAGATGATTCAGAGGGAAAAACATTTGCATCTTGAGTTTGTGCTCCAGCCACAAGGTGGCAGGATGAAGCTTTGTCTGACAGATGTCTTCTGACACACAGAACACCTGTGCCTACAACAAACATGGGGCTGGAGAGATGACTCAGAGGTTGGGGGCGCTGAGTGCTCTTCCAGAGGTCCTAAGTTCGGATCCCAGCAACCACATGGTGGCTCTCAACACCTGTGCTGGTATCGGATGCCCTCTTCTGGTGTGTATGATGCCAGCTACAGTGTGCTCATATATGTAAAGTACATAAATATTAAAAAACAGACCGTGTCTAAAATAACAAACATAATAAACAGGAAATAGAAACACCATTTTCAGCATGTGCTATCAACATAAAAGAGCATATTACCCAGGTTTCGGTGCTATTACACTTTATCATCTCTCTCCTTCAAGATGCACGCACACTACAGGCAGACACACCAGGTGAGCCCTACCCTGCTAAGCACCAGGCTGAATCCAAACACCAGAATTCAAAGTCAACAAAAAAATACTCACGATGGGACATATCTTGTTATTATTTGTAAGGCTCTGTGACATGTGTCAAAATTTGCAGGAAGATCTACAAAATAAAAATTCAAAGTATAAAATCAAAACTAAAAACTGCAAAATCATGTTCCTAAAGCTAAAAACACTTTCTAACCGAAACTCAGTAACCAGCCAGAGAAGAACCAAGGAGGGATTAATTACGTCACACCTGCACAGATTCTTCTAAAAGAGCTATCCAGTTCTTAGCTAAGCATGGCAACACATGCATATAAGGAAACACTCCAGAGGCTGAGGCAGTGGGATTGCTGAGTTGGAGGCCAGGCCCCATGGGGTGGGGAGTGGTAGAGTGAGTACCTAACATTCACAAGACAGTACACATTGTGACCCAGCACTCAGGAGGTAGGAGGATCATAGATTCAAGTCCAATCAGTTACGTAAGCTCAGGACCAGTGCTGGGATACATAAGGCGTTGTCTCTAAGGAGGGTTGGGAAGCACTATTTATTTTAGTAATACACTTTGGGTGGGTGACTCATAATAGGAACATGTCAAAAAAAGAGTCTCTCAAGCTGGGTGTCATGGTGCACATCTGTAACCCCAGCAGTCAAAGGCAGAAGCACATGAATCTCTGTGAATGTGAGGCCAACTTGGTCCACATATGAATTTCAAGATAGCCAGGGCTACACTGTGAGACCCTCCTGTCTCAGGGAAAAGAAAGAGAAAGAGGAAAAATCTATCAAAAACTATCATGTTGCTGTCCCCCTAAGAGATATTTATCATGTAAGACCCATGTTCTAAGATCATACTTACTGTCATCCTCGTCATCAGAATCTGAAACATCTATGCCACCTTCCTTGACAATAACTCGGGCTTTGGAGGGAAAAGAAAATCTGTTATTCTATTCTGTCATGGGCATAAACAATAAATAGGTATTTTTAAAGGTGAGAAACATAAAAAGGTCCCTTAGTAGTTAAGAGAGTTAGCTCTTTAGAGGAGCAGATTCCCAGCACAAATGCCTGTAACTCTAGTTCCAAGGGATCCGACACATTCTTGTAGGGTATTCCTGTATGCAGGGTACACACACACAAACACACATCAAAAACAAAATTAACTGAGTCGGATGGCAGCCACATGCTTCCTGCCCATTGTGTGCCGTCACAGGGCTCTGCCAAGGAGCAGCCATCAGAAGCACCACATGTCCTTAGGCCATGACTGTGAACCCAACAAACTCCTGTCTTTAGAATACTGGGCAGAAGCCAAGTGAGGTGGGGACAAGAAGAAAATCATTGTTACAAGCAAACCCATCTACTTACGAGGTACAAAATGAGAAGCGATCATGCTGAGACACGGCCTAAGGAAGACAGTCTGCGCTGACACAAGATTGCCAAGAAAAGCCAAGTACTCCTCCACCACTGCCTGACTTCTGTTCAACCAGGGCAATCTCTAGAGATCAAAGACAAAGAAAGGTGTATACGCTGCTTTCAAACCACAAAGCTATCTGCTCGTCAGTGAAATGAAGAACTTACCAATACTATGTTTATAAGTTGCTCAAAGTCTTTCGTCAAGTACATGACAGAGGAACGAAATTCCAGCAGCCAGTTGATGATCTGATCATCCTTAAGTAAAAAGAGTCACAAGCTGACTAGTGCTACAAAAAAATGGATCCACTTCACACCAATCCCTGTCAGTAAAATGATAAATCAGAAAAACAAATATGCTCCACTAAAATGTGGCAGAGGCTGATCACAGTGAGCACTCCTGTGGTCTCAGCCTGTGGGAAATACTATGTACTAAATTCCAGACCAACTTAGATTAAATACATATTAAAACAAACAAAAATATGCAAAAGGTAAAATGTAGGACAGTTGACAGTGTTCTTTCCTACCATGCTGGAGACTCTGGATTTGCTGTTCGGCACTCCCACACAAGCTTGGTAACCTGAATCTGACCACCAAAAAGCCATGTAAATATGAAAAGAAGGAAGTCTAGGGACTGGAAAGGTGGCTCAGCAGTCAAGAGCACTGGCTACCTACCATTGGACATAGGACCAGTTCCCAGCGTCTACACCATGGTTTAGAACCATCTGTAACTCCAGTACCAGAGGATCCAACACTCTCCCCTGGCTTCTTTAGGCACCAGGCATGTATACCGTGCCAAGATATATACAAAAGGAAAAACACCTATACACAAGAAAGTCTACAAGTGGTCCTCTGACTTCTACATGTGCCCACACAAAGAAATAAATTTTAAAATGTAAGCCTGTTAATAAAAAAGCCAATTAGCCACATAATGGCACCTGTCTGTAACTCCAACATTCAGAAATGGTGGGGGCGGGCACAAATTTGAGAAAAGCCTACACTTCATAGCTAAGACTATCTTCAAAGCCCCAAAAAGAACAGAACAAAACAAAAACTGGGGCTGTGGCTCAGTGAGAGAACTACAAGAGCAGTCAGGACTGCTGCCTCAGTGAGCCCAGATTAGGAACAAAGGGCACACAGCACTGACAACGGCAGCACAACTGATACCATTTCTACCTTGCCAAGAATCTGCTAAGACTCAGCAGGAGTGCTGGGTTAGCAGTACTCAAGGCCTGGCTTAACCCCAGAACTACAAAAATCACAGAACTACTATACAATACAGAAACCTGGGGCTGAGGCTAGACAACTCATATTGTTCTTGAAGAGAACCCAAGTTCAACTTCCAGGTTTCACACACACACACAAATATAATATACACACATACATATATATATATTTTGGAGGGGAGAAAGTTAGTGAGATGTTCTACAGGTAAAAGATCTTGCTGAGCAAGCATGATCCCATGTCCTACAGTGGGAGAAGAGAACAGACTCCTGAACGTTTCTTCTGATCTACACGCTGTAGTTTGTACAAGCCTCTCCACTCTCTCTCCCACAAATATGTAAATTTTTGTTAGTTTGGTATTTTGTTTTTGAGATTGGGTCTCTGTAAATAGCCCTGGCTGTCTAAGAACTCCCTAGGTAGACAGGCTTGCCTGAAACTCATAGAGATCTGCCTGTAACTGCCTTTGCCACCCTAGTCCTGGCACTAAAGTGTGAATAACCATGCCCAGCTAAATATATTTTCTAAAGTAAAAAAAAAAAAAAAGGTTTGTTGAGGACTCAGTTCAAGCTGAGATGTAGCCTCAGCACTGAGTAAGCGTGAGAAGAATCTGCTCATAGACACTGCAGTGCAACACAGACACTGCAGTGAAACACAGACACTGCAGTGAAACAGACACTGCAGTGTCAGACAGTACAGTGAAACACTGCAGTGCAACACAGACACTGCAGTGAAACACAGACAGTACAGTGAAACACAGACACTGCAGTGAAACACAGACAGTACAGTGAAACACAGACACTGCAGTGAAACACAGACACTGCAGTGAAACACAGACACTGCAGAAGAAAAGAATCATGCAAAGCCTTAATACTTCAGGAGCTCTTAAAGGGTAATATATTTATGGGTTACATTTCTAACAGAGAGAAGAGCAGGTTTTCAAATTCCACAAAGTAATTCTGTTCGGCTCCAGCAGATAGTGAACTAGCCAGTAAGTAACTCCAGTGAGCAAAGAGCCATACAGGGCACAGAGGCCATGTATGCCAGGCATGGAAGCAGAAAGATCTGCTGAGGTCCTGGAAACAGACACAATGGAGGAAACACTTAAGAGAACCAGAGAAAGCTGAAAGCAGCTGACATCTCAGGAGGATCTGAGATAAAGCAGTTTGTAGATTACGATACAGCAATAAACAGATACACCATGAACTGTGGCCCAGGCAGTGTGCTAAGATGTTATCAAATTAACTCATGTATTCCTCACAACTATCCACCAAGCAAGTAATACTGATCTCCATTTTACACAAAGGCACTAAAGTACACGGGCAAGAACTCACCCTGGGAAGAAGCAATGTTGTCAGAGCCAATGTTCAAATAAAGTGTTAAGAAAAACCTTCAGACACACACACACACCCACACACACACACACATAGAAAGACATTCATAGATATACAGGTTAAGAGTGGCAAAATTAAAACATGAAGTATCTCTTAAGACTAATCACAGAAAAAGTGTTGTCAGCTGTACTAAAGGTTAATCTTCATTCTTCTATAGATAGGAAGGTTTAAAGTAGGGGAATGACATGCCTAGGCATGTCCCATGGAGAGATGAGTCAGCACAGCAGGATCTAAAGAATAGTTATTAGAAGAACTCAGACTTGAGAGACCCACACCGGCTACACTGTTCCTACCTCAGGAACCGCTTTACTCAATAAACCAGCTTGGTGTTCAGAAGGCTACAAAGAGGGTTTGGGGAAGAAATGGGTCTGCCTGACCATGTTGGAACACATTAACAATTCTGGTAAAGGAAAATGTCTTGGGTCCACAGGAGCTACAGCACATGCATTCAAGAGTTACCAAGTTAGAGGTAGATTTCGAAGCCTACAGTGATCACACAGGAAGACTACTGAGTAAAATAAAAGAATCAAATTTAAAAAATATTCAGAGCTTTAAGAAATGTTTTTAAAAATTCAGGACTGTGGGCTGGAGAGATGGCTCAGTGGTTAAGAGCACTGACTGCTTTCCTGAGGTCCTGAGTTCAATTCCCAGAAACCACACAGTGGCTAGCAACCATCTGTAATGGAATCTGATGTTCTCTTCTGGTGTGTCTGAAGACAGTGACAGTGTACTCACAAACATAAATAAATTATTTTAAAAAATCCAGCCTGGAAAGGCAGCTCAGTGGTCAAGAACACTTGTTGCTCTTCCAGAGAGCATGGATTCAGTTCCAACACCCACGTAGCTGCTCACAACATTTGGCCTCTACAGGCACCAGGTAATGCACACGCATAGTAAACACACTCATACATATAAAAGAAAATAAAAACACTCAATACCAAAGTTAACCTATGAAAAGATAAGTATACAGTGAAGAACCTACGATCACAGTGAACTGCTAAGTAATGAGAAGACAGACAGGAATATGAAGCACTGTACGTGGGCGGGCAACAGTGTCACTGCTGAATCGGAATAAGGCTAGCAAATGCCCACTGAAATGAGCGTGTGAGGATTAGTGGGGTAGGCCAGGCATGGTGGCACAAACCCCTAATCTCAGAACTCACTATGCAGAGGCAGAAGGATCTCTCTCATTTGTGCTGGCCTGGTCTACATAGTTCTAGAACAGCCAAGGCTGTGTATAGACTTGTCTCTCAAGAAAGAAGAAAATGAAAAATTACCAGGGGTAAAAATATAATCACTGGTAACTTTTGCCAAGTAACTAGAGTAGTAATAAATTGACTTAAATGAAAAAAAAGTCAAGAGGAATGGAGAGTGCAGACTGAACAGGAACAAAATCATAGCGAATCTTGACAGTCCTTTAGTTCAGATTGGAGGCTGCTCTAAGACATCTTGGATAGCAACTCACTGAGTCTTCTTGGTTCTCCCTCACTCTTCTTAAGATGTATTTTTAATGGGTATAAGTGCTCTGTCAGCATGTCTACACAGACCAAAAAAGAGGTTTCATTTTATCCCCTAAAATAAGTTAGAGTTGTTAGCTGCCAAGTGGGTGCTAGGAACAGAACCTAGATCTTCTGAAAGAACACTAAGTGCTCGTACCCACTGCTGCCATCTCTAGTCCACCGCCTTTAAGTCACAATACAGGCACAAGGGGCAGCCTAGTCATCCAACCACTAGATGCCAGGAGTTCTGCCCCTACTTCTGACAACAAAAGGGTCCAGCCATTAAGTGACTGCTCGTGGTTGGTAACTGCTGAGTTAAATAAGACAGGATCACGGAGAGCTCTGGAGAACAAACCATTGGTGCAAATACGGTGGTCTGGAGTCAACCCTAGAAACCCACACTGTAGAAGTACAGAGTCAACTCCCACCCTTGCTGAAGCGTGCATGGGTGTGCGTGCATGCACAAAAATAATTATAAACACAGTAAAAGTACCCTAAAACTACCTTTATATCAGGATCAGACAGTTGGTTCTTCAACAACTCTAAGTCATTTGTTTCACCCTAAACAAAGAAAAGAGAAAATTAAAGTACAATTATTTTTATTATGCCTTGGTATCTGATGGAATTGCAAAAGAAACCATAAAACTTCCACACATCCCACACTATAATAAAATCAAGACTATAAACCTTTTTTGAAAAAGATGTATTTAATTATGTATATAGCATTCTGCCAGCATGTATTCCAACGGGCAAGAAGGGGGCATCAGATCTCATAGGTGGTTTTGAGCTGTGGTTGCTGGGAATTGAACTCAGGACCTCTGGAAGAGCAGCCAGTGCGCTTAACCTCTGTGCCATCTCTCCAGCCCAACTATAAACCTTTTAAGAATTCACATTCTTAAGGCCTGGCTGTCTTATACACCCATAATCCTAGCTATTCAGAAAGCAAGTCCAAAGCCACCCAATTATACAACCCTATATCTCAAATATAAAAAGTAAAAAACACAAGGCTTGCAGTTACAGCTTAGTGGTGGAGGGCTTATCCTAGGTTTGATCCTAGCAATGAAAACCAACCAAAGCAACAAGGAGCTTGTGTTAATAGAATCAGAGCTCTAGAAGGGAAGTGTAAACAGCCACTCATAGAGCTATACAGGTGTGGACACTTGAATAATGCAGCAGATTCTAACAAGTGCTAAAAGCAGGAATTAAAAGCACAGTAATGCCACCCAGAGTTTAGACAGGGTCTCTGTAAATGTGTTGCTGTACCTGGGAATTTTAAGACAAATTAGCTATATGCCATCTTCAGTGATGGGATCTAGAAGAACCACTTAACCAACAGAAAGCCAAGATCTCTACCTTATGCTTCTACAGTAAAGCTTAGGTAGCTTCTTAAAAGATAAAATGGTGCTGGGCAATGGTGTCACCCCTTTAATCCCAGTACTTGGGAGCCAGAGGTGGGCGAGTCTCTGAGTTAAGAGGCCAGTCTGGGTAAAGAGTGAATTCCAGGACAGCCAGGACTACACAGAGAAACCCTGTCTTGGGGAAGAGAAAGAAAGGGGGGCTACGGTTTAGTGGAGCCAGGCATGGGGGTGCACAGTAAGAAGGCAAAGGCAGCTCTATAAATTCAATGCCTATTAAACTCTAACTAAGCTAAGTCAAGCCCCACACAGTATCTCCTCATACCTTTTTGTATTTCAGTAAAACTTCTGTCACAGTTCCACCAAACCGAACAGTTTTTCTTGGGGGAGAGTTGAAGAAATCACTCTCTAACGCAAGCATATCTGGAAGCCTGAAGAACCAGGAATACCAGTTATTAAATTCATGACAATGAAAACAGTACACATTGCTGAGCCATCATTTTGTGTGATGAGGCTCAAGTTTCTTAAATGAGATCCCTGCGTCCAAGAATCCCCAAGAATCCACACCACTCAGTAAAACTGTCTTCTTGAAGCACTTACAGTAAGAATTCAAACTCAAATGTCTAATATTTAGAAAAGTAGCATTTGGGAAGCTGAGGCCTCCCAACCTAAGCTACATGGCGAGATCTCAAATTTTATTTTATTTTTTTAAGAGTAAGAGAAGGAAAAGAAACGGAGGAGGGGGAAAAAAACCAAAAAACCTCCGTATTCCACACTGACCCTGTAGGATCCTGTTTAACCAGCCACCTTTCCTCATGGTACAATTATTTGTTAAAAGCATGATGTCCTTTTTATTCCTCAAACTTGTCAAGCTGGTTCCCATTTCACTTGCTACTCACGCTTCCCATATATTTACAAGGATGGAGTTCAAATGTCAGAGGCCTTCTCCACCAGAACATCACACACTCACCCTTTATCCTGCTGTACTGTTGTAGTTCTTCATAGCATTTAATTCACTGACACCTGAAACTCTTATCCCCCACCCCACCCCCAGCAGTGTTGAGTGTGAGAATGTTAGTCTCTGGATAAGCTACTGCCCCCAGTGTCTTCTTAACATAGTATGTACGTACTTCATAAATAATTGTCAATATTGCTAAATGATTTACAAGGTTTACTTTGTTTAAACAGAATCTTACAAAATCTAAAGGTTAAATCCCAAATATTTTATAGGAATAGGAGTTTTAAAATGTTGGGGGGGGGGGACTCCACTGCTTAAATAACATACTAATATATAATAACCACTATGCTACTGCTCGCTTCTGCAGAAACAAATTTCAAACAAAATGTTTGGGATTCAATGGGTCGCCAGTGACAGCTTTCCCCTGGATATCCAAAGCCCTGGAAATGCTGTCCACATCTTGGCCAAGAGAGGAAAGAGGAAAGGCGCAGACGATTGTCCTAGAGTCTCACAAGGGTGCCCCAAAAGTGGAAGACAATGGAACAGACAGGACTCGCCCACGCAGCTTCGCCCGGGCAGAGGGGACCAGAGGCTCCTGCGCTCCTAGGCCGAGCCCGCACGCCCCGACCCCTGGGAGCCCTCGGCACGCCCCGAGCGCCCTCACCGGGCTCGAGCCCTGCACTCGCAGGCGGAGGCCGCCCGGATCTTACCCAGTCCGCGACGCACTCAGCGTGGCAGAGGCCGCAGTCGCCACATCTCCGGACAAGCGCGTGTGAAGCAGCGGGGCCGCCATTCGGCCGAAGCAAGGCGAGAGCCGGGCCTTGCGCCGGAAGCCACGGTCGGCCCGCCCCGGAAGTTGCGCTTGGGGAGGCAGCCCTCTGCTGAACGCGGCCCGCGGGAGAGTTTAGCGATCGCAGCTGGGAGGCTAATAGGCTTTCGCCGAGACCTATCCCGTCTGAAACTCCCCTTAGAGTAGGCTGGCACAGGTAGGTGGGGCCATCAGTGGCTGCGTTCCTCAGAACTTCCTTCGGAAAAAAGATTGCCATAGTGGTGTGTGCATGTAACTATGGTACTCAGGAGGTGGAGGCCGGAGGATTAGGAATTCAAAGCCAATGGGTTAAGTATTAGGACCTGGGTGACCCAGGTAAAAAGCCCGGCTTGATGTTAGTGTAAGGCCAGCTCTGGAGAGGTGGAAAAAGAAGGATCTCTAGGACTCGCTGGCCGTCCAGCCTTGCCTTTCTAGCAAACACACTGCATTGACCTCTGTGAACGAGCAAGAGCCCACTTGCACACTGATGCTTAAATCAAACAAATGGTCTTCCGGGTGGAGAGATTTGACTGAACAAAATATAAGATCTGTACATCATTTTAGACACATATGATAACCTTTCTCTATGTGAAACATATATTACACCGTGACCTAGCCAGAAGCCTAGAGGCTATGCTGAAGAAAGAAAAAAAAAAAAAAAAACAGGAGAGAATTGGACCTATGTTATAATTGCCTAGAGGTTGGGGATCTGGGCATGATAATACACACCTTTAATCTCAGCACAGGAGAGACAGGCAGGCAGATCTCTAAATGTGAAGTTAGCTTAGACTACAAAGTAAGTTCCAGGATAATACAGAAAAAGCTTGTCTAGAAAACAACAAAAGAGGATCCAGGTTGGATTCCCAGCACCCAGATGATAGCTCACACCTGTCTCTAACTGCAGTCCCCAGTCCCAAGAGTTCTTATACCTCTGTGAGCACAGCAGGGACACAGAGTTGTATGCAAAACACCCAAACACATAAAATAAATCTGAAGATAGTCTTAGAGAGTTTGCTATCCAGCATAGTTTTTCTTTCTTAGGATGTTAAGGATAGATCACAGAACATTGTTCACACTAGATGAATGCTCTACTATTGAGCTCCACATGTAAATTTGTAAAAGAAAAACCAATCTCAACCAGACCAAAAGAAAGCAAGGAAAGGAGTTTTGTTTTTTGTGGTTGTTAATATTTATTTTTATTTATTGTGTATGTGCTCTTAACCATTGAGCCGTCTCTTTGGCCCTCTCCCCCCTTTTTATTTTTTTCTTTTTGCCTTTCTGTCTGCCTTTCTTTCTTCCTTCCTTCCTTTCTCTCTTTCCTGGTTTGGCTTTGCGACAGAGTCTCTCTGGGTAACCCTACAGAGATCCTGCTGCTTTTGCCTCCCAAACGCCAGGACTGGAGGTGTACGCCACCACATACCTGCCCTGCCTGTTCTTTCTTTTTAGGAAGATTTATGTATTTGTGTGTCTGTGTTTGGGCATGTGCTCATGCTGGTGCCTGCAGAGGGATTTCCAAAAACTAGCTGTTGTGAGGCAGTTTAAGTGAACTGCTAAAACAAGGGAAGAATTTTTCTTCAGAAAACAGCAGAAACAAAATCATTGAGACAGCAGAAGAAAAAGGACTGTACCCCACTGTCTGTAAGAAAGAAAACTGAAACTTTTGGAAGCTGTGTAGAAATTACAAAATGAAACTATCTTCAGTATCTTGTTAACGGAAAAGCACAGCTTTGGCGTACAACATTATAAATCCAAATGCCATTCTTCTGTTTTGAAGTGATTTTCTATCTAATGCTGTGGAAAATGTTAGACAGAAATTACTCATTTCTCCAGACTAGGGAAAAGAATTGCACATGAGCTGGCTTTATAGAAACCTATTCCCCTCAGTCTCAAAGAAAAAACAATCAAAATAAACAAGGTGCATGGCTCTCATGCATAAAGAATATAAACTGTCACGTAACTGCCAATTCAACCATTACTCCATTCATTTTGTTGACCCTATACAAAAGAATTAAACACAATTGTGCCACCTAATTTGAGAAACAACCCCGAGCTATACTGTTGACTTCCAGAGTCCACTTTTTTCTTACTTTCTTCTAAAGGTACTCTTCCATCCTTTTTGTTTTGTTTTTAAAAGGCATTTTTAAGTTTTTGTGGTTTGTTTTGAGTACTGGGAATTGAACTCAGGGTCTTGCCAATGTAAGGCAAGCTCTTAATAACTAAACTACATCCTCAGCTCTGTAAATATTCTGTAAATAAATATATATTCATAAACAGCGTGCTTTTGGAAAAACGGTTTTTAAAACAGTGTGCTGGGGGTTGGACTGGTGCTGCCATATATTCAATTGCTAATCCCCCCCACACACCAAATATATGCTTCACCCCCATATCAACAGGAAGTAGTTTTAAGAGAAATACACCCCATTCCCAAGAAATGGGGTAGATGATTTTTTGGTCATTTGATTGGTTGTTAAGTGTTTGTCATCATTTGAATAAAGATGGTTACAAGTTGTTATGATCTTGGATAGAAAGGACATGAAATAGGTTAGATTCAGATATTTCTTTTTCTCTTTTTTTTCTCTATCCTTCTTTCTTTCCTATGTAGTGTTAGAGGAGAAAAGAGAGAGGAAGGTTGATAAGAAAAGGGGGAGATATAGGAATAATAGGAAAAGAGGGTAGATTATACAACCTACTCTGAAACCAAAGTACATTTTATAGCCAATGATTATCACATTGGTATAGATCTTTGTATATTGCTACATATAAAGATATATTGTTCCACTGGCATAGATCTTTGCTGGTTGATGCATATTGAGGCTATATTTTGCTACACTAGTATAGAATTTTGTATATTGATACAAATTTAAGGTTGACATTGGTTTAGACTATTGTATATTGTCAAAAAAGGTTATTTTTGACAAACATAATGTATATTATTGTTGAGAGCCGTTTGTGCTGCACCCAAACATGGCACCGGCTTCCCGCCCATGACTCAGCAAACAGAGCCCAAGAGACATAGTGCATGTGCCACAGACATCACAGCCAGCTCTCGGGGGCATGCTAATGAGTTACTGGAGGGCGCACCAATCAGGTAGCGACACGAGTCTCCTGGGCATATTTAAGCAGGGCATTTTCCTTCCACATGGGGCCCCTGCTCAGAGTATTGTACAATAAAGGTTGTTCGAAGAAGAATCCTGTTGCACGCCATTCCTGCAGGCGGGAAGTGGGGCGCGCGATATACTATGTTTCAACTTTTATTTGAAGTATTGTACCTCAGAATTCTCAAGATACAATATAAAAGTCTAGTCCTTTTTAAGCTGCTATTAAAAACTGAATAGGAAAATGAAGAAATACAAGTTGATAGCCAATCAAACTCATGGTCATATTAGATCTAGACTAGTTTATTACAATAAGATGCTTTCTAGGTTAAACAGATAATAGAGAACTAAAAACAAGTTTGCCAATTCAGATATGTTATAGTTAAGTGGTCTTCAAAAACCTCAGAGATTTCTGAATATGGCATTTAAAGATGTTTTTTATTAAAAGACCTTTTTGACATTGAGACATGTTAGCTCCTGACAGTACCCCATTTGAGTTAGAAGAAGTTATGAGACTCAGAATACCGCCCCCCCACCACACATACGTGGAGTTGCTTCAGATATAGTAAGTGTTAAGGCCTAGGTAAAATATAAGGCCTAGATGGAATGTTAAAGCCTAGGTAAAATGTTGAGGCCAAGGTAACAGTTACTTGGCTAGCCTGCCATTTAAGGAAATTTTCTCATGTTTCTGCTGTTACTACAAAATTTTGCTAATGCCAAGATTGATTACATATTCTATTACATTCTGTGTCCTTGGAAACCAATCAGGATAAAAGTCAATAAAACTGTTTTGTATAGTTACCAACAATTAGCTTGCACCCAAACCAACCACCAAACGAACTGCACTTCCTGTACATGGTATAAACTACCCTTGGGATAGACCTCAATATAAGAGAGACACCTGCACCAATATAAGAAACTATTTGGAATAAGACTTCCATTTTGAGTAGTGGTTGAGTAAAGTTTAAGTTCCCAAGACTTTCCTGGGAACAGTCATCCTACTTGGCAGAGAGAGACATGAATGTGGGTAACTGACATCCTGGCTGGCAAGTTACCTGAATATTAGACAAGGCACGTCCCCTTCCACAGTTGAATACCTCAACCAATGGGAGCAGGATAAATGTACAACAAAGACATCCCGTAAGGCAATTTCATGTCCCTAAATCTTGACTAGTAAAATAGCTTGGCACAGATGCTTGTGGATTTGGGGCTTTAAAAGCCTGTAGAGTCTTAACTCAGAGTCATGGTTCAGTTCCTGAATCTGGGCCATGGACCTGGTTGACCAGTCCTGAGGAGTCCTCAATAAACTATTCCTATGTGAATGAGATCGGTATTTGTGTGCTCTGTGAGGCAATTTCTGCACCACAACAGTAAGCTGTCACTGGGCAAAGAGTGCCGTTGCTCTGACTACAGACAAGATACTGTCCAAAACGGGCAGACATGATGCGGGTTAGTCAACTGCTGAACTCTTCATAATTCCTGCCTCTCAAAAAGTGTGTCAGATATACTGAGCCAGAAGGTGAAGATAGGTGCCCCAGCATTAGAGACAATTCTGAAGGAGTGTTCAAGGGCCAACTGTCATTTCTATAGTTTTGGAAGCTGCTTGCTCTGCATTTCCTACACACTCAGGTAGTGTTTGTTCCTTCTCAAGTCTCTGATGGAGCTGAAGACCAGATAGTTACAGTCTCACAATTAAGCTTAAGTTGTTTAGGACTTAAGGTGTTTTGGAGTTTAGAAGATATTTTTCAGTCTAAGAAAATATTTTTATATTACAAGTTATGATAAAAATGATTTAGATACAGAACTCTGAACTCATCAAGATAGATTAGATGATAATATAATTTTCTAAATTTGCGAGAGATGGACTGGACATTATAAATGTAACTCCTACCTAATAATTTTCATAATTGTTTTATATATGTTCCTACTGTATGTTGTTGTTTAGTGTATGAGTACTTGATTTGCACACATACTTACATGCCAGAAGAGGCATCAGAACTAATTATAGATGGTTGTAAACCACCATGTGGTTACTAGGATTGAACTCAGGACCTCTGGAAATGCAACCCGTATCCTTAACCCCTAAGCCATCTCTCCAGCCCTGAATGTTGTTTTTTATTGTAAGAGAAAGAACCTTTTTATTTAGACAAAAGGAGAAAATGTTGGAGGTTGGTCTGGTGCTGCTATATATTCAAATGCTAAATACCAGCCCCAAGATCTTGTAGCCTGCAATGACCAGACCCTCATGCAAACCCAGTGATACAATATAAACTTTGCTCCCCAATCTAAAACTACCAGTGAAATAAAACTAGCAACAGTTAATTGCTGGGGGAATTAGAGGCAGAGTTTGAGTTATCAAGCTTGGGGTCACAGGTAGGGATCATGAGACAAAGGAGGGAGGGAGGAAGAGAGGGAGAGAGAGAACAAGAAGGTAGGTCTCCAATAATCATGATGGACCAGCAGCACACCCCTCCCAAGAATGCCAGACTTCTGGAACAAAAATAACCCAGAAATTTTTAAACACAATTGGGACAGTAGCCAAATTAGTATTAGCAAATTAGATTATGGGCAATCCCCTAGTAAGTAAATCAAAGTCTCATTCATTTGAAGCTAACCATTACCCCACATAAGTTATATTAACTTACACAGTATACCCATACTGCCTCAAATTCATAGTCCCTGTGAGTAATACTGAGTGCTCGGAGTATACACATAGTGGACTCCTGTCTGTTGGTATTGTTGTTGTATTTTTATTGTTGTTTTTGTTGTTGTGTTTGCTTGGGTTTTTTTTTTTTTTTCAGCAAGTAAGATTTTATTTTTCTTCCAAAAATATTGAAATTTTCACATTTGGATGTGTTCTTAAGTGGGCTCTGTTGTTAGGCCAGGCTAAGAACAATTATATTCCTAGATTGCTTTTGCACCTCTAAGTGTGGATATAAAATTTTCATCTGTATAGAAGCAATTTCATAAAGAGGTATGGCTTTTCACACACAAATCCATTCAATAAAAATATTAGTGTCTAGTGTGTAGTAACCATTAAGAAAGAAAAATAAAAACTGAACCTTATCTGTCCAACAGTTTACGCTACATTAATGTATTTCACATAATTTTGTACAATATCAGGTCTAAGTTATATCATTAAGACCCTTGAGAGTCCGAAAGGTGTCTTTCAAATACATAATATAAGATAATAAATAGCAAAATCAAGTGACACTCACCAAGATTTTCTTTAGTTCTTACAAAAACACTAGTTGAGAAAAAAAATAGAATTTAAAAAAATTAAAGGTATCCCCATCCACAGATTTCACTGCCATAACAAAATATCCTCTATAATAACAAGAATACGATAAATCCATTCTGACGATGTCAGTTTTAGAATAGTGGCAATCTTGAATTCGTGCTCACTCATGGTGGACACTACAGAGAACATCGTGGTGTCCATTCCTCTGTTATGGATTCAACTCCAGTAGGCACTAACTGTTACCTAGGCATGTATGCAGCCATTACAGAAGAGCATTCCTCTGCCTTCCTAACGGGTGGGGTTGGCTGCAGACCCAAGTCAGGCATCAGAACAGAAGCAGCCTCAAGCAAACTTATTTTAAAATGTTTATTTTATTCTCTTCTGTCCCTTGTATTCTGTTGGTGATGCTTGAGCCTACGACTCCTGATCTCTTTCGTAGGTTCTATCTCCAGGGGTATCTCATTTTGTGTTTTCTTTACTTTTCTATTTCCATTTTTAGATCCTGGAAGGCTTTGTTAAATTTCTTCACCTGTTTGGTTGTGTTTTCCTCTAATTCTTTAAGGACATTATTCATGTCCTTCACAAAGCCCTCCATTATCATCATGAGATGTGGTTTTAAATCTAAATCTTGCTTTTCTGGTGTGTTGGGAGATCCAGGATTTGCTGTGGTGGAAGAACTGTTTTCTGTTGCTTCGGTTCTTGCGCTTTCCTCTCACCCTCTCTGGTGTTGGTTGGCCTTGTCCCCCCTGTGGACCTGTGAGCCTGTAATCTTAGAAGAGCACTCCTGAGAGACCAGCTCTCTCTGGGCAGGATTTCGGTACAGAGGGCTGTGGGATAGCCTTAGCTCTGGGCGCAGATGGAGACTGGAAGGTTCCTTTCTCTTCAACTCAGCTGAGTTACCTACATACTATCTCAGTCTCCTTCCTCTCCAAAATCGTTTATTTGGGGGTTTTTATTTGTTTGTTTGTTTGTTTGTTTGGGTTTTTTTTTTTGAGACAAAGGCAAGTCTGGCTTCAAGCTCCTTTTGAGGTTCAAGGCTCTGAACACTTATCCCCCCTGCCTCCACCTCCCAAGTGCTGGGATTGCAGGTGTGCACCACTACACAACACCTGAGTTACAGTTGGGTTTGTTTGTTGGTTTGTTTTTGTTTTTGTTTTGCTTTTTCTTTAGTCCTGAGGTTTAAGTCAAGGGCCTTGTGCAAGCCCGTGCTCTGCCACTGAGATTCACTCCAGCAAACAGTTGTTTTTACATGTCCTTGAATTTTGTAAAAGTTACTTGCATGCTTCATTACATGACTACTTACTTTCAACAATACATTTCTACAATTCATATTATATAATATAAAATTGTGGCTTCTCTGATATATTACATCCCATTATTTGAACACATTTAAAAATTCTACAGAGAGATTGATCTACTGATTAATGAGTACTTGCTGCTCTTGCACAGGTTCTGCTGAGTTCTGCATAGCCATGCTAAACGCAGGTCTGACATAGTTCCCACTCCTGGAGCAGGATTAGCAGGGCATAAGCTTCCACAAGTGTTGATGGTTGATGGCATGAGGCTTGTTTATAACAATGTACATAATTTACTTTATATTCCTCCTTGGGGAGATGTTCACCCTGCCAAGGTTAAAGACTGAATGATAATTAGAAGCAGAGTCCAGGAGGTAATAGTGTGTCTAATGTCCTCAGCAAAACAGTAAACACTGTGGATTTCAGGATAGCCCTTAAGACTATAAGAAAGGGGCTGGAGAGATGGCTCAGTGGTTAGAGCACTGACTTCTCTTCCAGAGGTCCTGGGTTCAATTCCCAGTAACCACATGGTGGCTTACAACCATATATAAAAGGATCTGATGCCCTTTTCTAGTGTGTCTGAAAACAGCAAAAGTGTACCACATACATAAATAAACAAATCTTATTTTAAAAAAGACTGTGAGAAAGAACTCTGAAAAGGAGTCAAAAATATGTAATTTCTCAACTATGCAAAATATAAGAATACAACATGAGGGAGCAGGGAGCAAAAAAAAAAAAAAGAATACAACATGAATTATATCATACAATATGAGTTATATGAGGGGTTCATGGACCTAAAAGAACAAAGAGGGCTATACTATGAACCAGCTTGTCAAAAAGATACTCAAAAAGGAGATAAAGAGATCTAGGGAGTGGTGATCTCAAGACAGGATCCCACCCAGCTAAATCTATTGTTTGTGCTTACATTTGCTATGTTAAAAATTATATACTTGCTGTCTTTTCTAAGAATCAAGGGGCTAAGTTCATAAAATGTTGATTCATGGGATAATCAAAAGGAAACTTGGAGGGCTGAAGAGATGGCACTGACTGCTCTTCCAGAGGTCCTGAGTTCAATTCCCAGCAACCACATAGTGGCTTATAACCATCTGTAATGGGATCTTATGCCCTATTCTGGTGTGTCTGAAGATAGCAACACCGTACTCCCGTACATTAAATAAATAAATCTTTTTAAAAAAGGGAACTTGGGTAAACGATTGAATTGATATGTAAATAAAAGACTGGGCTGCAAAAAAGAACTATTTGGAGAGCAATCACAACTCTTTTAGAATTTTTTTTCTAGCAGCTTTTCTGACTTTGGTCAGAAAAAAACATGAGCTATACAGAGAGCTTTGGCATTTTTTTTCTAGCAAGAGAGAGATGTCTGGAGATCTCTGAGAAGTCTCAAGCAGAACACAGCTGTTAGCTTGTGCCAGGATTGATTTGGAGTCATTTCTTTCACCTCTCTCAAATACAAAGCCAGAAGCTATCTACAGAGAACTATCTAGGGAGCCATACTGCGCATAAAACAAGGCTTCTAAGTTGTTCTTTTGATGCTCCCAAACACAGCTGTCAGCTTTTATCCACAACTGACTTTGGATCATTTCTTCTGCCTCTCCAAAACACCCATTCCTCAGGATCTCCTCTTCAAGCTGAGGCTGGTCCTTGGCACCCAGAATCACTATGCAGTTCAAACTCACTATGTAGACAGGGATACTTAAGTACAGGTATAGTCAAATGAAAATTATAAGGTAGAATAAAAACAAAATTGGCTTAGTCTTTTATGCTACTGTTACAAGATACATAAGACTGGATAATTTAGAAACAGTAGAGTTTCAAAAGTTTAGAGTCTAGGAGGTCCAAGGACAAGGCACTAGTGAGCTTTATGCCTGGTGAGAGCTCAGTAGTGATTTGGACAAGGCACTAGTGAGCTTTATGCCTGGTGAGAGCTCAGTAGTGATTTGGACAAGGCACTAGTGAGCTTTATGCCTGGTGAGAGCTCAGTAGTGATTTCTAAGAGACTCCATTGTTGCTGAGTTACAGGAGAAGAATGCTGCATCCTTACATGGTAGAAAGAACAGAAGTGAGCTGGGGAGGATGGTATAGCTTAGTGACTGAACTTCTGCTTGTGTTCAACACCCATTCCCAAAAGGGGTGTTGAGAAATTCAAGAAGAGACAAAAGGTCTAAAAGAACCCAACACACCCTCATAACACTCTTGCAAGGCTGCAAATCCAGGCCCTGAGGCTCTGAACCCAACTCAAAAGCTCTGAGAGCATTTTCTAAGTCCTAAGAATCCCTCTAAAAAGCAGCTTTCAGCCTGGCATATGGCACACACCTTTAATCCCAGCTCTGGGGCAGAGGCAGACAGATCTCTGGGTTTGAGGTTTACAGAGCAAATTCCAGGACATTTAGGATACACACTGAGAAGACCTTGTCCCTAAACCATTGCCCAAAGAAAATAAAGAGGCTTTCCTGCTGCTTTACATTGTTAACTTTCAACAGATGACTTTGAAAGAGATTCTGTAGAGGAAAATAAATCATACATTATTCATTTTTAACATTTTGCATATGCTGAGTCCTTATCATTGAGAATATAATTTGTTTCTTTAGGTGTTATGGTGGGAGGTTTTTTGTTGTATTTTAACAGCTCCTGCTCTTGAGCTTTGGATGTGCTGGAACTTGAGGTAAGTCTGTCTCTGTCTCCCCAGGGCTAGGTTTAGAGTTATGAGCTACATCACTTGGCTACTACTGTTTTGTTAGGTGTTTTTTAAAAATTACACTTAAGCCTGGGGTGTTAGCATGCCTTTAATACTATCATTTAGGAGGCAGACTCCAGGACAGCCAGGACTAAAGAGAGAGACCCTGTTTCAAAAATAAATATAAAATAAAAAAAATTTAAATTATACTCAAGACACATTTTAATGGTATTTTATGTGTATTGGTGTTTTGCCTGCATAAATGTTTGTACACCACATGCATGCCTGATATCCTTGGAAGCCAACAGAAGAAGTCCAATCCACTGGGCCTGGAGTTATGGATACTGTGAGAAATTAAACCCAGATTCTCTACAAAAAGCAACCAGTACTCTTTCTGGTGAAGAATGACACCCTAGACTCAAGTAACATGTAAACACAAAGAGTGTTTTATTCTGCTGAAGTCCAGCATGCTGGAGTCTCCATTACCATGACAGAGAGACTCCAAAGTAAGTTCTCAGGCCTTATTCAAAGCACATTAGGGGAGTTCCAGGGTAGGTGGCCTCTATCTTAATCTTTTGACTCCATCTCTCGGAACATTCCATAATCATTACCAGGACGTGGTGCTGGAAACTTGCTGAGGAAGTCTGTCTGGAAACTGCTGCTGACCTCTTGTCCTCGCATCAGGCAGGGCAGATTCTGACTAGCTGCCTGCAGCCTAAGTTTTGGGGGTTTCTATTTTTTATTTTTTTATTCTTTTGGTTTTGTTGTTGTTTCTAGTAACTGACTTCTTGGGATTGCATGGACTTGCCCAATTCTTAGGCATAGTATCCTGAACTGTCAATTTGAAGCTTGTCATGGAATCATTCTAGACTTCTCAATATGTGTGTGTGTGTGTGTGTGTGTGTGTGTGTGTGTGTGTGTGTGAGTTGCTTCTCTCTACCATGTGAGTAGTCATGGGGATCAGACTAAGGCCGTCGATCCTTGGCAGTGAGAGACTTCTAAATGCTGCCACTAGGACGGCTCCTATTCACAGCAATGGTGCCACCCACAGGTGACAGGGACCTGGTAGACCCATTGCCATGGAAACAGCCAAACATTCCAGCATACTCAGGTTCAGATGCCCACCCATACCTGGGAGCAAGTGACATCACTAACTCCACAAAAGGCCGATCCCCCTTCCCTTCTCTCTCTCTTCTCTCTTGACCTGACCTCTGTCTCATTCCATTAAACCTCCCCACGTGGAACTGTGTTGGTTTGGTGTGGTTTGTCCCGAGTCGAGCTGAGATTTCTATCCTAACACTAATCACTGAAGGCTGTTTTTGGGTTTTTAAATAACATCTCAAGTAGCTCAGGCTGGCTGCCTTCAACTCCGACCTAAAGATGACCTTGACTTTTGATCCTACAGCCTCCACTCTCCCGGGTGCTGGTGAAGGACCCTAGAAGCTTTCTCCAGCCTTACACCCACCCACCTCAGGGTCAAGGCTAGGCCAGGTTCCATTCTCCACCCACAGTTCTCTAGAGGAGCAGGAACATTCTTGAAAAACCAAAAAATGTACTGATAGTCACCTGACCCTCTCTGGTCCTAGATAGAGTTCAAATTCATGTCATAATCTGCCAGTGCTTGCTGCTAGCCAATATATTCAAAGGTCAAGATGCTCAGCCAATAAGTTTAAACTGTAACCTTGCTGATGTAACCTGTACCCCTAAAAAGTATAAAAACTGCTTGTAATAAGCCATTCAGGGTCACCTTCTAGTACTATGAGGGGTGATTGAGGGTCGACCCCAATGCATGGGAAAAATAAGCCTTAGGTTTGCATCAAACTCTGTTCTTGTGTCTCACTTGGGGAGTCTCCCGGTAGTTAAGATGCACTTTGAGTCTGAGTCTTAAATTTGGTGTATTGGCCAGGAAGACAGACCCCCTATGAAATCACAAGGAATGGTGGTCAGAGGAACAGCTCGAGCTTGAAGTCAGGTACCACAGTTGTCTGTATTCATTGCCCAGGACATCAGAAGGGAAGAGACTCGGTGGCCCAGGGCAATAACCAGGCAGATATCAAGAGGGTCAAGGAGTGGCTATGCAAGAGCCAATCCTGCTTATGACCTTGCAAGAGACACCTGCTGGGAAATGGGATTAGACTAAGGAAGGGATGGCCTCACTTAGAATATACAACAGAAGAAAAGGCCCAAATTGCTAGCCACCCCACTAACCATTACTTAGAGGAAGAAGGACAATGGTGCACTCAAGAGGGGAAAATATACTCCCCAGAGAACAAGCAACAGACTCACTTGGCCAAATGCACAAATGAACTCATTTAGTGGATGAGAAGCTCATCCAAGCAGTCAGAGGATCTAAGGTATACGTAACGGACCTTAGGTTTTTAGCCAGACAGACAGTATAACAGTGTAAGGTATGTCAGCAAGTAAATGCGTACACAGCCAAGAGCAAACAGGGCAAGAGACCTAAGGGAGAATGACCTGGAGCATGTTGGAGGCTGATTTCACCCAAGTCAGGAAAATATGGTTACAAACACCTCCTAGTGTTTGTAGATACTCTCTCTGGATGGGTTGAGGTTTCCCCACCAAGCAGGAAACAGCTACTGTGGGAGCCAAGAAGATATTAGAAGAAAACTTCCTGAGGTTTGGAGTGCCCAAGGTAATTTGATTGGACAAACGTCCTGCTTTTGTTTCTAAGGTAAGTCAGGGATTAGCAAAGATACTGGGGACTAATTGGAAGTTCCACTCTGTGTACCTTCCCCAGAGCTCAGGGCAAGTAGAAAGAATGAACAGAACCTTAAAATAGACCTCAACTAAATTGACCTTAGAGACTGGTGCTGACTGGGTGGTGTTCCTTCACCTGGCCTTGTTCCAAGCCCAGAACACCCCCTACCATTTTAACCTGACTGCCTTTGAGATCCCGTTTGATACCCTGTATTAGTCAGGGTTCTCAGTCATAGAACTTATGGTAGTCTCTATATAGTAAGGTATTTGTTGGTGACTTACAGTCTGTAGTCCAACTCCCCAAGGATGGTCAGCAGCAGCTGTGAATGGAAGTCCAAGGGTCTAGCAGATGCTCAGTCCCACAAGGCAAGGGACCTTCTTTCTTCCAGTGTCCTTATGTAGGTCTCCAACAGAAAGTGTATCCCAGATTAAAGGTGTATACTGCCACGCCTGGATCTGGGACTTGCTTTGTCCCAGATGACCTTGAACCCAGAGATCTCCTTGCCTTAGATCTCCTGGAGTTCATAGCCACTATGCATCAAGATCTCCATGCCAAGATCCAGGTCAGACACTTGTATCTCCCAGCCTCAAGAACAGGATCAAAAGTGAGCCTTCCAATTCTGGATTGTGGTTCATTCCAGATACAGTCAAGTTGGCAACCAGGAATAGCCACTATATACCCCAACTCCCTTCCTTGGGGTCCACTGGACCCTCCCTCCCTGGAGGTATCCCAACTCACTGATAGAAACTCCTTCTTGAGGCTTCAAGCCTTTCAGTCGATACAAAATGAGACTTGTCCCAAACTGTTTGCCTTATATGCTCCAGAAACCCCAGAGACCCCTCACTGATTCCAGACTGGTGACTGGCACTTTATAAATCAGTTTTGACTGAGGATGTAACTCAGTTGGTAGAGTACTAGCCTGACATACAGGAAACCCAAGGTTTGATCCCCAGCACCATATAAACCATGACTGGTCACAAATACCTTTAACTCTAGCACTTAAATAGAGGGGGAGGATCAGAATTTCAAGCTCATCCTCAGTTTCACGACTAGGCATAAGAACACGTCTTTAAAAAAGCTAAAATTTTTGGAGGTCCCACCTGAAGCATTATCCAGCTTTAATGTTATCTTTCAGTGTGTGCACAGATGCATGCATGCTGCTGTACAGAAGATGTACAGCTCTGTGAAGCCACCTCTGTGTTGTCAGGATTAGTCAGTATTTCTCTTGTGAGCCATACTGACTGCCTTATATCAGTTTGTTTGAGGTGGGATCTCTCCCTGTAGCTATGGCTAGTCTTCAAGAGCAGGCTGGCCTAGAACTCATAGAGATCCTGCCTTTGACTCCTTGAGAGTTTAAATTAAAGGTGCCTATCACCACAACCCAGCTAATTATTCTAGTTTAAAAGCTCACTTTTAGTCATATATCATTTCCTATAACCCCAGCTGTTCTGGAGGACACAGCAGGAGACAACCTGGGTAACAAAGAGACACACACACAAAATAGGGCTACATAGCTCAGGGGAGCACTTGCCTGGTATGTAGGAGGCCCTGGGGTGGACGCCAGGTACTGCAGAACAAAACTTGTCTCAAAACAAAAATTGAAAGACCAACCATGAAAGACTAATGAGGCCAGGGAGGTCTGCCCTGGATGAGGAGGCTGGGGAGAGTCAATCTGCTGAGGACTTAGATCCCATTGACCTCTCAGTTCCAATGATTAGTGGAAATGGGAAACTCTAAAATTGTAAAGTTACTTACCTAAGCTGTTACATGACACGCTAAACACATTAACCCTTTGTCACATTTTTTATGATGAGATCACAATTCTAGACTTATTTTTCTGGTGATTTATTTTTTATCCGTATGACTGTTTAGTCTACAAGTATATCTGTGCAACACCTACATACTGTACCCAGACAGGCCAGCCCAGGATGCTGTAAACCCTTGGCATTGGAGTTGCAGACAGCTGTTAGTGCTGTGTGGGGTGCTAGAAACAAACCCAGACCTTCAGCAGCCCTGAAAGTGTAGTGTTTGTTTGTTTGTATTTTTGTTTGTTTCAGACAGGATCTAAATAGTTCTAGCTGTCCTGGAAGTCACTATGTAGACAAGACTGGCCTCAGCCTCACAGAAATCTGCCTGCTTCTGTCTCCTAAGTGCTGGAATCAAAGATACGTGCTACCATGCCTAACTGCAAAGTGGGGTTTTTATTTTATTTTATTTTCTAATGTCTATTTGTATGCAAATTCTATTTATACACGTTATGTAGGACATTATTTTTCATTCAGGTTGCTGCATTGCTTGCACAAGATAAGTTTATTTTTTTTATAGTATAGAGTTTATTCAGGTCATGGGGGGAGTTGAGAGGGTAGTAGAGGGAGAGAGGGAGAGAGAGAGAGAGAGGGAGAGAGAGGGAGGGGGAGAAGAGAGGGGGAGAGAGAGAGGGAGGGGGAGAGAGAGAGAGAGAGGGAGAGAGAGAGGGAGGGAGAGAGAGAGAGGGAGAGAGAGAGAGGGAGAGAGAGGGAGGGGGAGAAGAGAGGGGGGAGAGAGAGGGAGGGGGAGAGAGAGAGAGAGAGGGAGAGAGAGGGAGAGAGAGAGAGGGAGAGAGAGAGGGAGAGAGAGAGGGGGAGAGGGAGAGAGAGGGAGAGAGAGAGAGAGAGAGAGGGAGAGAGAGAGGGAGAGAGAGAGGGAGAGAGAGAGGGGGAGAGGGAGGGGGAGAGAGGGAGAGCGAGATGGAGGGAGAGAGAGAGGGAGAGAGAGATGGAGGGAGAGAGAGAGGGAGAGAGAGGGAGGGGGAGAGAGACGGAGGGTGAGAGAGAGGGAGAGAGAGGGAGGGGGAGAAGAGAGGGGGCAGAGAGAGAGAGGGAGGAGGAGAGAGAGAGAGGGAGAGAGAGAGAGGGAGAGAGAGGGAGGGGGAGAAGAGAGGGGGGAGAGAGAGAGGGAGGGGGAGAGAGAGAGAGGGAGGGAGAGAGAGAGGGAGAGAGAGAGAGGGAGGGAGGGGAGAGAGAGAGGGAGAGAGAGGGAGAGAGAGAGAGGGAGGGAGAGAGAGAGGGAGAGAGAGAGGGAGAGAGAGAGAGAGGGGGGAGAGAGGGGGGGAGAGAGAGAGGGAGGGGGAGAGAGAGAGGGAGAGGGAGGGAGGGAGGGAGGAGGGGTGGGGAGAGCAAGAGCATAAGTTTATTTTTTAAAACTTTATTTTAAATAAAAATGTCAGTAGAATTAACAGAGTTTATATGGTTTACAGCCCTGTTAACAAACAGCACTACTATTGGCAACTGGAAAACTGTCTCCAGTACTGAAGCAGGTATAGGCTATCTGTCTGTCTGTCTGGAACCAATCAGGACTCCAGATAGAAGTTTCAAAACCAAGATAAGAACTTGTGTTTTTTTTTGTTTTTGTTTTTTTTGTTTTTTTTTTAACCAAGTTGGCAGTTAAGTTTGTAGTAACATTGTTAAGTTCTGGAAGAAAAAGGGCAATTTTACTTGAGACGGTAGTTACAGACATAATCTAGAATAAAACAGGAAAACAAAGCTGATGGCAGTTTTCATTTTCTAGCTGCCACCAAAAGTTTAAGTAGAGAAGTAGTCCACCAACTGACCTGTAGCATTACAAGTTCATTACAGTTAGGATGCACTGTAAAAAGGCTCCTTAACAATAAAGCCCAGGCCTCAGGTGGCTCTAGCAGTTCATCTTAATTATTTGCTTACTGACATTACTAAACAGCCAGCCACAGGCAGAAGTGCAAACTACAAACACACTTCAACCCTACTAAAAACTCTGCAAAGAAACGGGATCCGTCTTTAGTACACTGCTCACCTAGTATGCAGTCTCCTGGGTTCCATCCCCAGCACTGCACAAATGTAGTGTAGTGGCACCTCTAAACTGAAGGTCAAATACAGAACTTGAGGCCAGTCTGATCTACATGAGATTCTCTCAAAAGCAAAAGAGTCCCAGAGAAATGGCATAGCGGCGAAGACCACTTGCTGCTCTTCCAGAGGACTCAAGGTCTGTTCCCTACACCTACTTCAGATGGCCCTCAACTCCAGGCAGAAACTACACAGAGTAAGTGCCGGTAACTCCCAGAGATCTGGAAGCAGAGTAATCTTGAGTTCAAGTATACTCTAGAAAGCCATATAGCAAAACACTGTGTCAAAGAAAAACAAAACAGCAAAGAAAAACCTTTCAGATTTTCCCAGCCATGGAAAGATTCCTTGTTACAGAATATTTGAACTGTTTCTAGTTAGGATGTGGTTCAGCCTTTAGCACGCACCTTTAATCCATCTGGCTGGAAGACAGACATGCCCTTCATACTCACTTTTAATTCCAAACAATGAATTGTAAAGGTAAAGGTAGTTTATAGAAGGAAGGACCAAAGTTGTTAAGTGATGTCGAATTGAGTGCCAGAAAAAAAATGACCAATCAGAGAAAGATTTCACAGAACAGGATGTCCAACTCTCACGAGACGATAGAAGGGAAGCTACTTAAGGGAGAGGCAGCCAGCACAGGAGAGAGTACAATACTGGGAAACAGTAGACTTTGTACAGAACAGTACAGTAGAGTTGTAATGGCCCCCCAATCAGATGCGTGCCAGGCTAGATTCCCCCTTCTGGTCTCTATAAATACTTGCCTGAAACTAATCTTAGGGCTGTCCCCTCCTGCTCTTCTGTGTGAGACACAGTGATATAGCCCAAGCTCAAGCTTGAATAAAGAGACCCTAATGCCACTGCATTGGATTTGGGCCCCTTTTGGTCTTTGGGGTTCAGGAATGCTTTCTGACACAACAGTAGTACAAAAGAAGGCAGTTTTACTGGGACAGATGTGCAGAGACAGGTTGCCGAGAGAGGAGAGCAAGCTGTAGACAGTTGAAGAATGAGAAGGAGCCAGAAGATTGGAATGCATTGCCAAAGTTAGTGTGAGGCCAAGCAGAGAATTTAGAAGAGGCTGAGAGAGAACCAGATTGAATCAGTCAGCACAGAGAGGAGTTTCAAGCCAGAAAATCTGATTTGAACCGGCCAGCCAAAATTCAGAACGAACAACAAAGGGTGAGTCTATTTAGCAGCAAGTGTCCATCTTCATACATATCACATTCCTTTCTCTTTTCAGTCTCAGTGACCTGTGACTAACATTAGGTTATTCTTTCCTAGATAGCCCTAAAGCCATTACATCTCTGTTCCTTTAAAAATTTAAAAATTTATTTTGTGCCCCACCCCCAACTTGGTATCTTTTCAAAATACAACCTAATGGAGTATAACTTTTAAAATTGTGTTTGTTGGATTGATTTTCAAGACAGGGTTCTTCCATGTAGACCTGGTTCCTGGAACTTGCGCTGTAGACAAGGCTGGCCTCAAACTGCCTAACCCCTGAGTACTGGGCTCAAAGGCATGTGCCACCACTGCCCATCAAACCTTAATTTAAAAAAGATTTTAATTGCATGTTGTTATTATTTATGTGGGAAAGACCAGGTACAGAGTAAAGTCAGAGGGCTGTTACCTGTGGGAGTGGGTTTTCCCTTTCTACCATTTGAGTCCTAGAGATAAAGACCAGGTACAAAAGTCAGGGCTGTTACCTGCAGGAGTGGGTTCTCCCTTTCTACCATTTGAGTCCTAGAGACTGAACTTAGGTCATCAGGCTTAGAGGAAAATGCCTTTAATTTTTTTATTGTTGTTTGCTTTTTTCATTTTTTTTATTTTTTTAACTCTTTTTTTAAAAATATTCATGTATTTAATGTACATGAATAAGAGTGTAGCTATCTTCAGACACACCAGAAGAGGGCATCAGATCTCATCACAACAGAAGGTTGTGAGCCACCAAGTGGTTGCTGGGAATTGAACTCAGGACCTCTGGAAGAGCAGTCAGTGCTCTTAACCACTGAGCTATCTCTCCGGCCCTCAGTGTTTTTTGTTTTTTTTTTTTTTTGTTTTGTTTTGTTTTTTTTTTTTTTTTAAGAGAGTGTCTAATGTAGCCCAGGCTAGCCTAAAACAATGTAGCTGAGGATGACCTTCAAAGTCTGATCCTTGTGTCATAACCACCAGTGTGCTGGAGTCACAGGTATCCAGAACCTTGTGCTTTATACAACAGAGCACTGACCTCACGGCTTGGTGCATGCTAAGTATATCCAAGCACCTCTCTCTCTGTCTCTCTGTCTGTCTCTCTCTCTCTCTCTCTCTCTGTCTCTCTCTCTCTCTGTCTCTCTCTCTGTCTCTGTCTCTCTCTGTGTCTGTCTCTCTCTCTGTCACTCTCTGTCTCTCTGTCTCTCTCTGCCTCTCTCTCTCTCTGTGTCTCTCTTTCTCTCTTTTTTTTTTTTTTTTTTTTTTTTTTTTTTTTTTTTTTTTTTTGTCTTGTTTTGAGTTATGGCCTCTCTGTAGTGGGACTGTTCTAGAATTTGATGTATAGAATAGGCTGACCTCAAACACATGTCTCTCAAATGCTGGGATTAATGTTGTATGCACTATGCCCTGCTTAAGGGTTTTTTTATTATTCATTTATTTGCCAGGCATGGTCGTATATGACTTTAATTGCAGCACTGGAAAGCAAAGACAGAAGGGTCTCTGAGTTCCAGAACTCTCCCTCTGCCTTCCCTGTGCTTGGAATAAAGATGTGAACCCACTGCTGCCTGCCCCTCCCCAAAACACAATTAAAAAAAAAAAACTTTATGTGTGTTTGTATATATGCCTTGCTGTATATTTGTGCCCACAAAGGCAAGCAGAGGGCATCACATCCTCTGGAAATAGAGATAGACTCTGGACTCCACCCATTATGGGTGCTTGAACTAAACCTGGGTCCCCTTGTGAGCAGCAAGTCCTCTTAACTGCTGAGCTCTCCAGACCCTCGTCTGTGCTTTCTAAAGACCCTTCTCCCTTTCCCATGTTCTCGCCCATGGTCTGCACCCGGTGAACATCCACTTTTGGATGTTTCCAACACCTCTCACAGCCCTCACTGGTGTCACACTGCAGTCTGTACTTACAGTGTGCAGTTACACTGTAAGGGGCTTTCAGTGTCTGTGCCTCCTGATAGGTGGGACATCCTTGAAAAGTAAGGCCTCCAAATATAGCACCAACTCACCAGTACTTACTATAATGTCTGACACCTGCTAGAAAGAATACAAATGTTTGGCCAATGCACTAATTCTTTAAAGGGCATGAAAGGCTCCTCCGGTCAAAAGGCTGACATTCAGGCATCTTCATAACTATCACTTGTATTCGGAGAACAAAGACTACAAACTTTCTGTTGGCAAAACTCTTAGCGTTTTATTCTCATGTTTACCTTGTCTCTGGTATTTTGTGTCTAGTCTCTAAGACTCACTTAGATGATATGAACCACATCAAAGAAGACAGGGAGGAAATGGCCTTTGGAAGTAACACTAAGTTCTGTTTTTCTTCTGTTTGTGAGGCAGGGTCTCACTACGTAGCTCTGGCTGGCCTAGAACCTGCTTTTGTAGACAGGCTGGCCTCCAGATTATAGAGATGATGCCTTCTTCCACCTCATGAACGCTGAGATTATAGGTGCTAGGGCCAAACCCCCATACTTTTTAATTTTTGTTTTTTGAGACAGGTTGCCTTGATTGACCTTGAACTTTCAACAATCATCCTGCCTCTGCATCCCAAATGTTAGGGTTATAGGCATGTGTTACCATGTCCAGCTTCTCTCTCTCCTTTATTATTTATTATTTTATTTATTTATTATATGTGAGTACACAGTAGCTGTTGTAAGACACACCAGAAAAGGGCACCAGATCTCATTACAGATGGTTGTGAGCTACCAAGTGGTTGCTGGAATTTGAGCTCAGGGCCTCTGGAAGAGCAGTCAGTGCTCTTAACCACTGAGCCATCTCTCCAGCCCTCCCCCTACTCTCTCTCTCTTTTTAAATTAAACTTTATTTAAAAAAACAGAGATAAATATAAAGACTTAAAAAGCATTTTTGCATAAAACTATATGAATATATTTTTGTCAGAACTTGATTTTTTTAAAGGTTTGATAGCATGCATTGAAATCTTACTAGTTACAATGAGTTAAAGTACATGTAAAACAAAACATAACATGGAAATAGTCAAGTTTTCTTGGTGTGTAAAAATTAAAAATAATTTTTAAATACCAAGAATTGCCACAAGACTACATTCTTAGCTCTTGAATTATTAATGATTTAAGGTCTAGGTGTACCACACTTATTTTTTCCTAAGAAGGACTGAGGCTTCCACTTTTTGGCCTTTCTTCTCTTTGAGCTTCATGTGGTCTATGAGCTGTTTCTTGGGTATTCAGAGATTTCTGGGGCTAGTATCCAATTATCAGTGAGTGCATATTATGTCTGTTCTTTTGTGACTGGGTTACTCACTCAGGATGATATTCTCTAGTTCCATCCATTTGCCTAGGAATTTTGTAAAGTCATTGTTTCTAATAGCTTCTCTCTCTCTCTCTCTCTCTCTCTCTCTCTCTCTCTCTCTCTCTCAGAAACATAAATAATTTAATAAATTTTATATATTTAATAGATATATTTACTTATAAATTAAATATTATATATTTATAGATTTCAGTTGTTCAAGCAGCATAAATTTCAAGCAGCCAAAATTCCTGCAAAGATTTATAGAACTTTGTGAATTCAAGTCCAGTCTGGTCTGCATTGTGAGTTCCAGGCCAACTTGGTCTACACAGTGAGACTCCTACCTCAATATAACAAAAGATTCACAGAATATATCTGTGTTTTTATTTCTAAAGAAGAGACACATACATTTCCTAAAGGAGTATTGGAGAAAGTTGTAAGAAAATAATAACTTCTGTCTAATATTCAATTATTTCCATTATTGAGCTAAATGCAAAAGGGGGGGCTGGAGAGAGGGATGCCCAGTTAAGAGCACTGCTGCCCTTTCAGCACTGACATAGAAGCTCAGCTGGGTGGCAGTGTATACTTGTAATCCTGCTGCTCTGGAAATAGAAGGAAAAGGATCAGGGTCTGAGACCAACCTGGTCTACAAGAGATCTCTGTTAATAGAAAGGATATACCTTTAATCCCAGGATTTGGGAGGCAAAGGGCAGATCTATATGAATTTGAGGCCAACCTGGTCTACATAGTGAATTCCAGGCCATCCAAGGCTATATACAAAAACCTTGTCTTAAAAACCAAAACCAAAAACAAAACAACAGCAACAACAAATTACAAACCAAGAAAGAAAAAAAGAAGAGAAGAGAGGAGAAGAGAAAGAGGAGAGAAAGTAAAGTAGCTCAGGTCCAACATTTTCACTTTAGAGTAATCCAACTTGTCTTATGCATTCAAAGTGTGCCTTTACATTGTACAAAGTGTTTTATTTAGATGATATATTTAAGCAGAAACTATCACTGTTGTAAACAGGAAATTAATATCACTTGGCACTAGGTAGAAGTGACTCACTGAAAAGTATGTGAATATGAAGAATATTAATGTCTAATTGGGGACAGGTTTAGTCTTGAAGCTTTAAAGGGGTCTTAAAGGGGTATTTGGAAGGGCACTGCCTCCAATAAAAGGTATTGACAAAAGTCAAATATATTGAAAAGAAATAACTTCCCCACTAAGATTCAATGTCATTTGGGTTTATATCCATGTGCAAATTGAAGCTGTCTTCTTCCAAGACAACCCTTACAGAATCCAAATCCTCCACCCATGTCCAGATCTTATAGCTTCCTAAAAGAATAACCTTCCTCTGGCTCTCTCCTCTAACCTTAAACAAAAGGAACAGATTTCATTATTCAATAAAAAGTCAAAGCCTTAGGTCTCAACTACTCAGAGAACTGGTTTCAAAAACTATCATGGCTAATCCCTGAAGTCCAAAGCCACTTTGTTCCCAGTACAGGAATTGAGAAAGCTACCAGAGCACTAACAGTAAAAAGGGTAATGTTGGTAACTTTTCCTCCAAGCCACTTACTTAGCAAAGGCCTTAGTAGACATTCAAATAGCTGGTGTCTGATTTCTATTATAAAGGGTGAATTTTCCTCACTGTCCCCAAGGCTGAAGTGTTCCCAGAAAGGTCACAATACTGAGTGTCTGAATGTGTGGCCTTAGACACAGGCGATGAAGGGTCAGGTTGCTCCTGAGTTAGTTTCATGCTGGGTGCTGGGACAGTCACCAAAGCTTCAGAACTTTAGTTCTTAGGAACCTTCTGGACAGATGACGAAGGACTTTGAGAAGTCTGGGCTAAAGAGGCCTGCGGGTGCTGAGTCTGAGCAAACCCAGGTGATACCACTGGTGCCCCCTTAGCCAAAGTATGGCTCTTAGAAGCTTTATCAGTTTCAGGAGTTTGAGAAGCAAAAGGAATATTCTGGAGATGGATTTGTTGGGCTAGAGATCCCTGGATTTTGCTCTGAGAGGTCATGGGTATCATAGAGAAACTGTCAGAAGGCACAGGCACTGGGAGGTGGCTCTGACTTTCAGCCTGTTCCAGAGGGTAGCTCTGAGAGGTCACACTGATCTTAGAGCGCTCCTGAGAGTGAAGGTCCACAGGCACCTGACTTTCAGAGGATGCAGAGAACTGGAGGAGGCTCTGAGAGGTCATGGGTATCATAGATAACGTGTCAGCGATTACCAGGTGGCTCTGACTTTCAGCCCGTTCCAGAGGGTAGCTCTGAGAGGTCACACTGATCTTAGAGCGCTCCTGAGAGTGAAGGTCCACAGGCACCTGACTTTCAGAGGATGCAGAGAACTGGAGGAGGCTCTGAGAGGTCATGGGTATCATAGATAACGTGTCAGCGATTACCAGGTGGCTCTGACTTTCAGCCTGTTCCAGAGGGTAGCTCTGAGAGGTCACACTGATCTTAGAGCGCTCCTGAGAGTGAGGGTCCACAGGCACCTGACTTTCAGAGGATGCAGAGAACTGGAGGAGGCTCTGAGAGGTCATGGGTATCATAGATAACGTGTCAGCGATTACCAGGTGGCTCTGACTTTCAGTCTGTTTCAGAGGGTAGCTCTGAGAGGTCACACTGATCTTAGAGTGCTCCAAAGCATGATGGTCCACAGACACAGCCAAATAGCTGTCAGAGGACTGGAGGTCGCTCTGAGAGGTCATAGAGAAACTTTCAGAGGACACCGGCACCAGGAGATGGCTCTGACTTTCTGCTCGGTCCAGAGGATAGCTCCGAGAGGCTACACTGATCTTAGAGCGCTGCTGAGAGTGAGACACATGGGTGTCAGAGGACAAAAACATCCGAGAATTGCTGTCAGACGTCAGAGGGTAGCTCTGGGAAGTCACCGAAAAGGCAGGTTGGCTCCTAGAAGTACAGATGGAGAGAGGGGTATGGATAGGGACCAGAGGCAGGCTCTTAGAGGCCTGGACTGCGCCAAAGTGGTTCTTGACAGACTTAGGCTTCGCTAGACCGAACGACGCTCTGCCACCCCCGGTTCTGGCGTCGCGGTTCCTTTCTAGCTGACTCGAGTCGGTAGTGCTGATGCTACAAATCCTCTGGAGGACCCGCGGGTGGAGTCGCCGCCGCCGCCGCCGCCGGTGGATCCGCTGAAAGGTGTCGGAGACGCTCCTCAGGGTCAGTGAGAAGCGACGGCTGCTGTCGCGGTGCACCCCGCCATCGCGGGGCGAAGTCCCCCTCAAGAGGTCTTCTGGGAACGCCTCGATGTTGCCGGTGTACCAGGAGATCCACCACAGGAGACTGACGAAGATGATGATGGAACCCAGGTAGAGCAGCATGTCATAGAACAGCAAGTTGGCGAAGACGCCGGTGAACAGCACTGCCACACCCACCGCGTCGAAGGCGACGCCCAGCCAAAAAAAGTGACTGCAGCGACCCAGGGGCCCCGGCCGCATCTCCGCCAAGTCTGCACTCTTTTGCGAAAGTTCCGTGCGGCTCAACATGGTCCACGCAAACGCTGCCAGAAGACACCAGGCCCAGACACTGCCACGGGCGGGCTTTAGCCGCTCTCCATGGCAACGCAAGGGGCGGGGCGGGAAACCCGAGCTGGTCAGGGGAGCTGCGCGTGCGCACCACGACTGGCTGAACCTTCTGCGCCTGCGCAGTGCTCGCTCTCCAGTGCAGCTTTGCTCAGTCTCAGATCCCTAGGTGTAACGAGAAGTAGAATTTACGACAATGAAATAGCGGTACCTGGGGCGAACATTTTCTCGAGGGAAGGTGAGATCTTGGGGGGAGAGCTAGCCGCAAAGCCTCTTTTCATGTAACCTCCCGCAACAGCCAGAATGAAGCTTGGCTTCTGGCAGGCCTGGTTTTGCTTCACCTCAGAAGTGGCTAGATTAAGATCTAGTGTTAGATTTGAACTCCCATTTTTGCTGGTGACTGTTGATACACTTGCCCAAGGACCTGATAGACCCCATCGCTCAACTCTTTCTTCGTGTGTTGTTGAGGCTGGGAGGGAGAGTGTAGGCTGAAAGGAGAAAAAGATGTGTTGAGGGCTGGCCTTTGTGTGTGTGTTTACGCACTCGCTAAAGTGGATTTTAAAACATTTGGTGCTTTTAAAAATAGATTTAGGCCTGTAGATCAGGCCACATTAACTTAGTCCTGTAGGTAAAACACGCCACCACACTTGGAGAAAACTACTCTTTTTTTTTTTCTTTAAAGATTTATTTATTTATTTTATGCATATGAGCACACTGTCGCTGTCTTCAGACACACCGGAAGAGGGCGTCCCCATTACAGATGGTAGTGACCATTACCATATGATTGCTGGGAGTTGAACTCGGGCCTCCGGAAGAACAGTCAGTGTTCTTCGCTGCTGAGCCATCCAGCCCAAAACTACTCTTAAGTAATTTCAACAATATAAATAGAACATTAGAAAGGTGTAAGGGTGTGGTCGTTGATAGGTTGTCCCTACTTGAGCCTGAGCGTACGAGCAATACTAATTGAACTCAGAGGGTTATTAAAATATTTTTAAAGGGGTCAGATGCGATAATGGGGGGCTTTGATACTAGCACTCAATAGGCTGAAGCAAGCAGATCTTTGAGTTGGAAGTCAGCCTGTCCTAACTTGAGAATTCCAGGCCAACCAGGGCTATACTGTGAGACCCTGTGTCGAATGAATGAATGAAAATAAAAAGACCTGAAGGTGAGTCTGGGAAGTTGGAAGTAGACATAAGCAAGAAATACACGTATAAAATTGTCAAAGAATTAAAAGTTAATAAAGTATAAAGATAATTTGAGAAAGTAATGTGGCAAATTTCATAATTCTAGGATATGGATGGAATAAGTATAGGTATTCATTGTTCAGTTCTTTCCTGTGTCCTTTGGGCCTGATACTTCAAAATAGATGCAGGATTTTATTTAAGTTACAAACTTATGCATGTGAGAAGCAGGTGGAGACCTGCTCAGTACTTAAAGACTTGACATCAAGCCTGACAACCTGAGTCCAATCCCAGGCGTCACATGATGGCAAGAGAGAACTGACGTGTGCATATTACGTCTGACCTCCGCGTGAAAGTAAGTAAATCTCTCCCCTTTGGCTGCAATAATGCACTGACTAAGGTAAAGGTGCAGCACCAGACCATACAGGTGTTAAGCTGGAGTTATTCTTCCTCAGGTCCTTTGGAATTAGCCCAGTTTAGCTTGAGGCAAATCTCTATACTCCTTGATATAGTAATTTCTGGAATTAGGAAGGCTTAAATATGAGTTTCTGACCTGAGTCGAGATCTTTACTCTCCCTTAGCTGTGATCTCCCCTTCTATAAATGAGAGAACAGGTTCCTATAAGGAGGCTGTGCCATTGCCATTAGATGGTGCTGTATTGAGAAGTATTAACTACTGTTCTCTACTGGAGTCTCTCAAACCATTTACATTTAGGACCCCTTTATGTGTGAGAAATTTTTATGTGTCTGTAGGTATATAGGGACATAAATGGATATATAGATATATAGAGACATAAGTAGATAGATAAAACAAGTGTACAAGTCAAACATGTATACTCATAAATAAATGTATTTTAAAACAAGTATTTTCTTGTTAATGTTTTATTTGACATGGTTTCATCGTAGCACAGTCTTGAACTCACTGTGTGGCTGAGAATGAGCCGACCCTCCTGCCTCCACTTCCAGATGCTGGAATTATGACCACAGCAGCCATGCCCTGCTATTTAAGCAATTATTTGGCAGTCATATAATTTTGCCACCCATCAGATAAAAGCAAATTGGCATGTTCATCAGATGGCTACATATTTTTTTTACATAAAGAATTATGTCTTTGCTAAATATTTGATACTGTAGGACATAGAGAATCTTCACATTTTTCACCTTTGTTTGTTTGAGAGGGGGGAGTAGGGCTCAACTATGGGAGAACTTATACTTCTCCCATGTGAGTCCTGGAGTCACATGGCTGTCAGGACTAACAGTGAACAGCTGCTAAGTCATCCTGCAGGCCCAACAGCAGCTTTAAAAAGTAAGCAGCCAAGCTAGGCTGCACACACCTTTAATCCCATGACTCAAGAATCAGAAGCAGGAAGATCCTTGACTTTGAGGACTGGTCTACAGATCCAGTTCCAAGACAGCCAGGGATACACAGAGAAACCCTGTCCCACAGAGCCAAAATAAATAAAACACACAAACTGGGCTGGAGAGATGATTAAGAGCGGTTAAGAGCACTGACTGCTCTTCCAAAGGTCCTGAGTTCAGTTCCCAGCTTATAACCATGGTGTCTCACAACCATCTGTAATGAGATCTTGTGCCCTCTTCTGGAGTGCAGACACACATGCAGCCAGAATGCTGTATATATAATAAATAAATAAATCTTTAAAAACAAACCTTGTAACCATGTGTGATGTTTAATCTCAGCACTGGGAGGGCAGAAGCATACAGATTTCTGAGTCTAAAGCAGTCTTCACAACACAGATCCAAGAAAGCCAAGGAAAACGGTGAGTCCCTGTGTAATGAAAAAATAATAGACACTGTAACAAAGATAGTAATTTGGTACTTTCATGCTGAGGAATGACCATAGGAAATGTCATTTTCCTACTTTGTTTGTTCACAGTAATTAAACCATTACCTTTCTATAAGAGCAGAAAACTACATACAATAGAGACACTATACTTTTTTTTTTGAAATTTAAAGAAAAAATTTATTGAAGATCTGAAAAACTGAAGATCTGAAAAACAACTCCTACAAGACTGACTTTTCCATAAAACTGTATCTACACGATGTTTTGTGTCTATCATGTTAAAACGTGCATTAAACACAAATACAAAAACCATGAAAACAAGCCACCATTCTTTAACAATTGAGCAAAGATAAAATGCTAAGGAACAACATGGATGACTTGCAAAGGATGGGCTCTTTAAGCACCATTAAAAAAAAAAAAAAAGAGCACAAATGGATGAGTGTTCAGTTATATACACTGAAGTGAATTTTGGCATTCGGAATCAGAGCATTTTGTCATAGAGCATTAACATGTAATATAAAAGTGCGTAGTGTCGAACAGAACCATCAGCATTGAAAAGCAGCTTAGTCAACTAGGCAAACACTCTTCAACATGTCTTTCTGCTGTCTATCACTGATACACTGGTAGAAACTTTGAGATGAAAAAAGTTACTCCTTTTATTTTCTCTGTTTAAACAGAAAACAGACATCAACTCTGTTATACACTAACAGTCTTCAAAGTATATCATTTGTACAAGAGAAGGACTAAGAACCAAACGGTTTACAGAGACCCAAGCACAAGAGAGAGAGAGCAGACCCCTCACACGGCTTTCAGATGGTACTCAGTAGGAGCCACTTCATAATCACTGGCACGGAACAAAGTTGCAGAATTCTTCACCAGGTACTTGAGGAATAAAGCAATGCTTTTCTCATCTATAGGCCAAAATTGCTCCAATTCGCACAAATAATCTCAGTAAATGTGGCGCTCCATACACCAGGGACATGGGTACATCGGGGTGATCAGCCAGAATTTCAGCATACTGTGGTATCTCAAATTTGTAGAGTAGCTGAGTGCCCAACATTACATTGAAGTACTCTTTTATCCCTGCCACAACCTCATTAACAGCATACTCCTTATTATCTGTATTTCCTGGAGACTTCTTATAATTTGCATAATCCTCTAAAATGGAATTCACATTCTGCTTGGCAGGAAGATAAAAAAGCTGCTTTTGTCTGGTGGTTAAGCCCCAGTCATCCACAAGCCATGGTTTCAGCTCTTCAGAAATCTTCACTTTAACTTCAACTCTGTTCATGTTTCTTCATTTTCAACTGTAGGATCTACCTGGGCTCTCTTCTTCCTAGGAGGCTGAGGGGTCTCACTGGTACTGCTACCATCTCCATTTCCAGGTGTTTTCTGCTTGTTCTTTTTGGTTTCACTTCAACATTTTTCTGTTGTGGACCAGATGTCTTCTTCCCTGGAACAGCTCCTCCCATCTTGCCTTCTCCATATTGTTCCTGATTGGCCTTTTGAAGTTCTCGCTGTTCCTGCAAATTGATGTCCACGTATTTGAGTACTCTGCTTTCTGGTACCCATTCATCCCAATTTTTATTCCAACCACTGTAGTGGATAAAGTACTTCACTTGTTTGTCCTTTATGGCAACCTTTACACACTTTGCTTCATAAAGAAGAGGCCCATGAAAGCACAGCACTCGCTCACCCTCCTGGAATTTAGGCTTCGGGTCCTGCTTGGGCGCCATTTGCAAGTGATTTGCCACTTCTTCCTTCTCCCACCACCCCTGAATACCCAACACTATACTTCTTAACACACAGTAGTGTCAATCTGAGCTAAGGGGTTGTAGGCAGCCTGGAATGCTGCTTGTGAAGAGCATGCACAGTGCACACTGCACTTGTCTTGAGATCAGAATGAAAAGTTACAGCAAAGTGTGATTCAACAACAGTGACACTTCTAGAGATGCCTTGCTTGGATTCCTTACCTGCTTGATTTTGAGTTAATTTTTGTTTGTTACATGTTTAAAAGCCTTTTGCTGTTGCTTCTTTTTTTGATCCTCCCACACTCAGTTCTGGGGTTGTGGTCCACAGTTTAGACACAGCTGTGGTCTGGAGGTGATAGCACGAAGATTAAAGAAGTGTTTGCAAACTAGAGCTACATGAGCCTTTACAAAACAATAAACACAAGCTGAGAAATGGCTCAGGAGTTCAGATATTCTCTCTGGCTTCTGAGAGAGGACTTCACATGTGACATACACTGACAAAGATACACAAGTGAAATGATAAAACTAAATCAAAATAAGCCACTCACCTGGGGGACAGCTCAGTGGATACAGTGTTTGCTGTGCAAGTGTGAGGATCTGAGTTCCAGCATTAATGTAAAAGGCCACTGTGCTAGCACACACTCGTAACCTCACTACTGTGGAACTTGCTAGCCAACCAGCCTAGACAACTGGATAAGCTTCTGGCCCTGAAAGACCATCTCAAAAAAACAGAACAAACCATCCTCTGGCCTCTACACACACACACACACACACACACACACACATGCATGCACACACACGCACAAATTGACACACATAAATAGACACAAACAAGGAGGAGGTGCCATGTCTGTTTCTATCCTGTCTACATACAACCTGCCTTCTGATACCAGCTGGACTTGAGTTGTTCCTGTGCCGCCACCACAGGATCCTGCCCCAGCAAGTACAAGTGTAGAACACTTCTTGCAGGAAGTGCGCCCTCTGCTGTTGCTTGGGCTGTGGGAGCTCACAGGGCTGCATCTGAAAAGAGCTTTCAACAAGTGCAGCTTGCTGACTGGGCATTCCTGTAACCACACAGTGTGTTGTGTGAAAACCTGGAGTAAAAAAAAAAAACAAAGGATCTCACCAAGCATCCTCATTAGAATGAATCTTCTTTAAACCCTGCTGGGCAATCCCTAATCTCTGCAGTGATACCCAGGAAGGACAGGGCAACCTGGAACTCAAACTTCTTCCTTATCATTCAACTTTTGGATGACTACCCAAAATGCTTCATTGTGGTAGGCTCCAAGCAGATGCAGCAGATCCACATGTCACTTCGAGGGAATGCTGTAGTGTTGATGGGTAAGAACACCATGATTCACAAAACCATCAGGGGACATCTGGAAAACAGCCAGCTCTAGAGAAACTGCTGCCTCGGGGAACCATGGGCTTCTTGTTCACCAAGGAGGACCTCACTGAGATTAGGGACATGCTGCTGGCCAACAAGGTGCCTGCTGCTGCTCCAGCTGGTGCCATCGCCCCACGTGAGGTCACTGTGCCCGCTCAGAACACTGGTCTGGGGCCTGAGACGACCTCTTTCTTCCAAGCTCTAGGCATCACCACTAACATCTCCAGAGATACCATTGAAATTCTGAGTGGTGTGCAGCTGAACAAAACTGGAGACAAAGTCGGAGCCAGTGAAGCCACACAGCTGAACATGCTGAACATCTCCCCCTTCTCCTTTGGGCTGGTCATCCAGCAGGTGTTGACAATGGCAGCATTAATAACCCTGAAGTGTGAGTCTGCAGAGTCCCAACAAATGGAGCTCAACTATGAAATGGAAGGCAGACCAATCTATGTGTGCTGTTAGCAAAGTCCTTCATCATGTGTCCTTTCATGTGCTTGCAGTAGCAGAGCATCCTCTCTCCTGTGTCTGCTTCAGTGAAACGTACCTTCAACAGTCTGCCTTAGTCTTTCTCTGTGTCCACTTCAGGAAAACACTCCTTCATGTGTTTGCCCCAACAAAACACCATCAACACAACCGACTCTCCAAATAACCCTTAACTTTCCACTGCAGATTCCACACTTTTATAACCCTAACTTGGCCTCAGTCTAGGAGCCAGTCAGTGGTGGGGTGATCCTCTGGCCTGGAAAGCCCTGCTATTAAGACAGTTGGAGGTTTGGGGCTTTGGGTCAGCTGAAAGGGGGAGGGGTACCAGGCTGAGGGGACAGAACTTAAAATGAGTGTCTCACCTGAGCAGGAGCTCTGAAGCCAGCAGGGGATCCTGGGAAAATCTCTCCTTTCTGACTGGACCACTCTTTTCCACTGTGCCTTCATCTCCAAAACCAAGAATCATAGATTCTTATGAATTTTCACTGTCCTGAAGTATAATATAATAATGTTTTTTTTTCTGAAACCTAAAAAATTCACCCTTGCATTCAATGTAACGTGCTTGTAATCAATTTGTAGACAATCATCTTCAAGTAGTGGTGCATGCCACTTGAAGGCAGAGGTAAGCAGATACCTAAATTCTTTGAGGTCAATCTGGTCTACATAGGATGAGTTCCAGGACAGCTACACCGAGAAACCGTGTCTCAAAGAGTCAAAGACCAAACTGACCTGGATGTAAGGATCAGTGGTTAAGAGTACATATTGCATAGGCTGGGAGTTCCATTCTGAGCACCTACATCAGGTAGCTCACAGTTGCCTGTAATTCCAGTTCCACGGCATTTATTGCCCAGTTCCATGGGATCTGTTTCCACTCTGACCTCCTGATTTCCTCATACATGAATGTGCATATGTGCATATAATAAACAATAATAATGAAAATTATGAAAGGAGACTTAAATAATTAGTACCATTTAATGAGTGTCTTACCTAGGGTTTTACTGCTGTGAACTGACATCATAACCAATGCAAGTTTTATAAATGACAACAACTGGGGCTGGCTTACGGGTTTAAGGGTTCAGTCTAGTATTATCAAGGTAGGAGCATGGCAGCATCTAGGCAGGCATGGTGCAGGCAGAGCTAAGAGTTCTACATCTTCATCCAAAGGAAGCCAGTCACAGACTGGGCATACTCAGGAAGCTAAGAGGAAGATCTCCAAGCCCACCCCCACACTGACACACTTCCTCCAACAAGGCCATACCTTTTAATAGTGCCACTCCTTGGGCCAAGCATATGCAAACCATCACAATGAGAAAGTACTATTTAAATTTTTTTTACTATTCTTTCATGTATATGAGTGTTTGTTTATATATATGTCTATTAAACACATACATGGCTGTTGCCCTCAGAGCCCAGAAGAAGGTGTCAGATTGCCAAGAACTAGTACAGACAGCTGTGAGCTACAAGTACATGCTGGTAGTTGACTCAGAGTCTTCTGGAAGAGAAGCTGTGCTTTTAGCCTCTGAACCATCATCTCTCTAGCTCTAAAAGTACCATTTCTTAAATATATACTATTTGCATATGGGTATACATGTGAGCATATATGTATACATATGTACGTATATGTGTGTATGTGTGCATGTATGTGTAACTGTGAACCTGGAGGCCAGAGGTTGATATCATATGTCTTTCTCAATCATTCTCTACCTTAATTTTAATTTTAAAAAGACTTATTTTTTTAAATTATGTGTTTGAGTATTTACTTACATGTATATCTGTATACCAGATGCATGCCTGGTGCCCAGAAGAGGGTGTCATGTCCCCTAATACAGAGATACAAATAGTTGTGAGCCACAATGTAGGTGTTGGGAATCGAACCCAGGACTTCTGGAAAAGCAGGCAATACTCTTAATCTCTGAGCCATTTCTCCTGCCCCATTCTGAATTTTTTTTAAAAATTAAATATGGTATGTGTATGTACATTCATGTGTGGGCCATAGTGCATTTGTATAGTCAAAAGACAATCTTGGTGCCTGTCCTCTCCTTCTGTTTCAAAAAGAGTCTCTTCTTACTCAAGCTAGCTGCCCCTGTTTTTAAGGATTCCCACCGTGCTCTAAGGGCTCTAGAATTGTAGATACACATTACTGTCCCTACCTTCACATACATTCAGGAATCCAAACACCTGCCATAGAACCTTCTTCCCAGGCTCATTTTTTCATTTTTATTTATTTGTTTTTATTTTGTCTGTTTACACAGCCCAGGATGGCCTCACACTCTTGATCCTCCTGTCTCGGTGTCCAGTGCTAGAACGGTATTTGTGCATTACTTAGCTAAGCTCATTTAGTCTTTTTTGCTTCCTTCCTTTTCTTTCCTTTTTTCTTTTTGATAGGTCTCATTAAGTTGACCTGGTGACTCTGGAGCTTGCTGACCTCAAACTCACAGAGATACACACCTGCTTCTGCCTCTCAAGTGCTGGGGTTAAAAATGTGTGTCACCATGCCCAGCTCAATCTCTTTTGTGTTTATTTTTTGCTTGCTTGCTTATGATGGGGTCTCACAACTTAGCTCAGACTACCTTTGAGCTTACCATTAGTCCCGAATGGCCTTGAACTTCTTAGGTTGTAGAAAATAGGGATCTGACTGTACAAAAAGATGTGCCCAAATAGAGGGAGGAACAAATGGCCATTTTGGGACTAAGATAACCTAAGATATTTTGGGTTTCAGCCTGTAACATTTCAGCACCGCACAGTCTGAAGTTTTTATCGGTCAAACTTTTAGAATGTGTAATGTAATAGGGAAGGAGATCCTTTGGTCACCCTTCCAAAGGTCACCTGATGAAGTTAGAGGATCTGAAACATAAGGAAAAGCTGACTAGGGTGGACATTGAAATTTTTTTCAGGTGCCTGAGGCAACACAGTAGCTTCTCCCTGAAGGGTAGACTACAGGGAGCTAGACAAGGAACCACATTCTATTCTCCTCTATGTCCCTGCATGATCTCTTGAAGATGAGGTAAGAGATATTAATAGAAGTTAGAAATAACAGCAGACATGCATGGGACATTAGCCATATTCCCTGACAAATATGGAAAAGGAATCAGTCAACATTCTGACTTTTTTGGGTTTCAGATGTTTGTTTGTTTTAAAGATATTTTTATCTTATACATATAAATTTTGCCTACATGTATGTATATACTATATGCATGTCTGGTTTTCAAGGAGGCCCAGAAAAGCATATCAGATCCTCTGCAGCTAGAGTTAGAGGTGGCTGTAAATCACCATATGAGTGCTAGGTTCTCTGCAAGAGCAGAGTTCTCTGGACTGCTCAGCCACTCCACTGCACCGCAGCCTTTTCTTTGCTAAGAATTTCACCTGGGGTGTAACATGCGCCATGCAAACGCTGTATCACTGAGCTACAGTCCCAGATCTGGGCTTTAGATGTTTTGATGTTTTGAGAAAATACACCAGATAGCACAGAGCTATGATTCCCTGGATCTGCAGGCAGTAATTCATTAGGCCTGTCTTGAGCTTCTGAAATCTCAAAGCCCACTCCCAATTATACATTTGCTCTAACAAAGCCATACCTATCCAACAAGGCCATGCCTACTTCAACTAAACCACACCTCCAATATAAAGATAGCTTTGGTGAAGAGATTTGTGATTCCCATTTTGAAAGGCTGGTATACTAAAAGCCACACCTAAAAAGAAAAGAAAAAGCTGGCCAGGTAGTAATGGTGCACACCTTTGATCCCAGTGCTTGGGAATCAGAGGCAGGCAAATGCTTGTGAGTTTGAGTCCAGCCTGGTTACAGAGCTAGTTTCAGAATAGCCAGGGCTATGTAGAGAAAGCCTGCTTGGGTGGAGCGGAGAGAAGCTACAATAAAAATCACCCTCTATCAGATACAGAAAGGACATTTATGATTACACTCAAATATCTGGACCTGGGATCTGAAGGGAAGTTGGTTTCAATATATGTAATTATGTAGAAGGAAGGTGGAGTACAGATACCTATGAACACTAAGGGTTACAGAGTGTCTCAGAAAACAAAACATGCCCATGGAAACATAATCTGGTCACAGTGCCTGCACCATCAGCAGCTACTCCGAATTGAGTGAAGGCCTGAAGATTTGAAAGAAAGACAAGACTCGGGTCATTCATGTTATGAGAATGCCAATTTTACTCTCTGAATCCAGCTCAATTTATATGGTACAAAACAGTATACAAATCCCCTAGCTGCGGGGGGGGGGGGGGGGGGGGGGGGATAGAACACTCACTCCCTGGGTCAGGTCAAACCTGTAGCCACCAGGCAGTGAAAACAGGAACTAAGGTATGAGTCATGGGCTTGTGACTAGGCTTATCTAAAATTGAAAGGAGGGCATGTTGTTTTCCAGAAGTCTAGGCATACAAGCCGGCAGTTCAACTAACCCCTGGGGGGATGGGCATTGGTCCCAACATTTCCCCCCAAATTATTTTATAAATTAACACTTGGCTTAGGTGCCCACAGTCGTCAGCACTTGTCTTACACATTTCTGAGGAGTCCACGCGGGCCCCTGTGGGTCCTCTGTCTTAGGTCAGCAAGCACTTCCCCCAACCCCGTGGGCTTTCCCGTCTCTGGCTGCCTAACTTATTCATGCTCGACTGAGTTTGAGCTGCAGGGTTGCTTACTGCTAGTCTGTCAACTGACAATTTGGCTCCGGGCTTGTCTTCTGCCCAAGCGACATAAGGAAAGATACACACCAAAGCTGCTTTAAGGGCTAATAATGACCACAGCTGTGGTACCAACCCAGTCTTAAGAGCCTCCTGAAACATAACTAATTGTTCCTGTAACAGTGCCATCTGTTAATTCCAATTTAACATTCCCAATCAAATGCATATCCAATTAAATGAATAATTTCAAATTAATTTAAGTGGAGAGGACTTCAGCCACTTCTCCAGAAAATTTCACCGAGCAGCTGTGGCAATAAGGGGGAAGGGGTAACCCCAAAAAAACCTGCGGCTGCTGAAACAGCTCTAATAATGGCTACAGTCAAAATTCCCCTGGTGCAGGTGAGAATCAGCTGATTCTCTCCAGTACGCTCCACAGGCACCGGTGCAGATCCTGGGATCCTCGTCACCACTGCAAGGTCTTCTCTCTCCCAGCAGCTTCTCGGATGACATTCCTGTTGAGAACAATTGAGACTATCCCCTTCATTAATAACAACAGTACTACTCCGTGGGTTTGATAGGGTGAACACAGTGCTCGGGAACCCAGACAGGTGACTCCTGAGAAAAAATACAAACAGAACCTCGGGCCCTAGTCAAAATAGGATCTGGTCTCCACCACAAGTGGAAGGCAAGATCTTACCATCATACATTCCTTGATGCCCTGGGCACATTCTCCAATGTCGACCAGTCACAGAGCAGACTTCAGAATTTACATTTCAAAAATTTAAATATGTAAAATTAAGGATAAATTTGCATGAGGGGAGATATGCTCCCCCATTTTTGTTTTACATAAATAAATTTTTATGGTTTGATGAGTACATTTGATGATGGCCTGTCCTTGAGGATTATAGGGGATTCCAGTTTTGTGAATTATAGCATATTCTGAACAAAATTGTTTAAACCCTTTACTGGAATAGGCAGGGCCATTATCTGTTTTTATTTTCTTGGGAACATTCATATATGCATAGGTTTGCAAGCAGTGATTTTCAACATTTTTTAATTTCTCACCATGATGTGCAGGTGCATATATCATTCCTGAGTAAGTATCAATTGAAACATGCACAAATAATAATTTCCCAAAAGAAAGGATATGTGTGATATCCCTTTGCCAAATATCATTGGGAGTCAGTCCCCTAGGATTAACTCCCAAATTAGGGGCAGAAATGAATTCTGCACACGTGAGACATTAAGTGACTATTTGTAGAGCTTGGTCCTTTGTAATTTTGCAATGAAATCTTAAAGATTCCACATTCAAATGAAATTTAATATGCATCCTAATAGCTTTATCCACATTAGATTCTTCTATAACCGACACAAGAAGGCAAGTGTACGCATCTGTAAGTCGATCTTTTCTTGATTAAGGTCCTGGAAAGGCAGTATGAGCTCTAATGTGCCCCACAAATATAGAAAATTTTCTTTGCCAAATCAAAGTCTGTACTTTCAATAACTGATCAAGAACTGCTGACACAGGGGCATTAAAAGCAACAGAAGAAGCAGTTTCTAAAGGTGACAAAATCTGAGCAACATAGATTCTATCAGTGTAAATACTCAGGGCTTCCTCAGAAAAACTCTGCAAAGAAAATTGCACAGCCATAGCTTCAGCCATTGAGCAGATTTAGCTGATTCTTGATAGGTCTTATGAATCTCTTCAGATACCACAGGAGCAAAGCCATTAGAAGATCCATCTGTAAAAACTAACCTGGCATGGGGAAGAGGAATAGAGGAAACCTGTTGCAGTGAATATTAAAAAAAAAAAAAAAAAAGGTTTATCTCTTTATATTTATCTCTTTATAGGCCCTGAGGTCTCACTCCTCAGGCCCAACCCTGATACAGGCTGCACACACCCAGTCCAAGCTGCCACCCGGATCTCACTCTGTTCATACAACTCCCTTCCCTTGGCTGTTTACTACCACCCGTTCTCCGCCTCTGTTCCCGGTGTTTCTGTATCCCAAAATCTCACAAACACAACTCTATAGCCTGATCGTTTTTTATATAGGTTTATGTATTCAACTCTCAATTCACAAACCCTCTACACAACAAGATTACATCAAATAGACAAAAGATACAAACTGCCCTTCTATATGAGATACTAGACCTATAAAGTCCTTAATGTTCATAGCTATTTAATGCCAATCACCTGGGTCTAGCTGATCCTTGGGAACCTCCATTTTACCACAACCTTCATCCTCTGTCCTCTGACCTCCTCAGACCTCTCTTCTCTCCACCTCCCTCGTTTGCCAAGTCACTGGCTTTCCTTTATTTTACTAATTAAAATGGGAAGGTTCAGTTGAAGTCACTTCTTGAGTACGTGACTGTGCAGCCCTTCTTGGGAAGTGGAATTAAAATTAAGATACAAACAACTTCAGGATAATCTACAGAAACCACCTTAGGAAACACAATGGATGCTCTCAAGTACACTAATAGTATTGCATAAAAATATAGGCCAATCTGTATGGGTTTGTGCTAAGAAGCACATTTGCTCTTTAGTATAAGGTGTAAGGATAACCTCTGGCTCTTTTCCAAAGGTCTGCACTGCTATTTTTTGTGCTATAAGACTTAAACCAATAATAGCTTGGGGGTAAGAAAGAACAATTTTCAAAGGTGAAGCTTGCAAATGTACCCATAAAATAGGTCCCTGCAGCCAGAATGCTCCTTCTGGAGTATGATCAGATGAAAATACTAATAATTGTAAAAAGCATTGAATAATTATATATTTCAAATGAGCTTTTTCTAATGTTTTTTGGACCTTTTGCAAACAATCTCTGGCTTCCAGCTAGTGGAACTGTCTGGGAAGGATTGGGAGTTATCATCTTGTTAGAGGAGGTGTGTCATTTGGGGTAAGCTTTGAGGTTTCAAAACCCCATGCCAGGCCCAGTATGTCTCTCTCTGCCTGCAAATAAGGATGCAAATCTCTCATCTGCTCCTCCAGCACCAGCTCACTGCTTCCTACCAGGAACTAATCCTCTAAAACTGTAAGCCAGCCCCCATCGAGCTAGGTGAGCTGGAAACAGAGTTTTCTCCACATAGCCCAGGTTGGAGTCTTTGTTGGGATACTGTAAACCCCTCCCTACAGTTACCTGGCAATAGCCAGGTATGCTCTACCCCATAGTTAGCTGGCAACAGCCAGATATGCTTTGCCCCAGTTACCTGACACTATAAAGGGGACTGCTTGCTCCCTCCTCACTCTCTTACCTCCTCTCCCCATTCCCTTCCCCCTCCCTCTCCACGTGCTCATGGCTGGCCTCTACTTCTCTACTCCTCTTCTCTCTCTGCCCCTACTACCCTCTTCACTCCCCTCCCTGAATAAACTTTATTACCGTCATGTGGCTAGTCCCTAGGGGAGAAGGGATTCCCAACATGGGTCCCCCAGAGGCATCCCCCTTATTCCATGCTTCACTGCACCTCCATGGGGTATATCCCCTCCACACTCTTCATCTTTTTCCTAAGAGTCCTTTTCTTTTTCTTTTCTTTTTTTCTTTTCTTCTTTCTAGTGCAAGAGATATTTTGCAGAGTGGAAAGACCATCTTCAAGTGGGCACGTGAGGGAAAGAGATACAGGCAGGCAGGCAGGCAAAGAGAAGTAATGGGAGGATGAATTAGTTTGTTTGGGGCTGGAGAGATGGCTCAGCAGTTCTGAGATCTCACTGCACTTCCAGAGGTCCTGAGTTCAGTTCCAGAAACCACATGGTGGCTCACAGCCATCTGTAATGGGATCTGGTACTCTCTTCTGGTGTGTCTGAGGACAGCAACAGTGTGCCCACATATGTATGAACTAGATTCCTATCCACAGCTAGGCAGGATCAGAGCTCCCTCCATTCTGGCTTGGCTGGGAGTCAAAGGCACATGAGACTGGATCCTCCAAACGTGTTGTTTGTTTATGGGAAGAAAATAGGTCCAGGAGAGAATGATGTGGTGAAAAAAGTAAGAAAAAGAAAGGTGTGTGTGTGTGTGTGTGTGTGTGTGTGTGTGTGTGTGTGCCTGTGTGCATCTGTGTATCTGTGTAGGACCCTGGAAGAGGTGCTCTTAACCACTGAGACACCTTTTCAACCCCAAAGTAGTCACTGTGTTTTGAAACAAGGCACCAGGCACTGTGCTTCCCCAGAGCCCCCAAGCCAGAAACTGGAAGACCTAAGACCAGGCCCCAGAGACCCTGTCCCCTGTACAACCCAAGACAGTGCAGTCAGGGGACCAGGACCCAGAGACCCTGTCCCCTGTACACCATTAACCAGTGTCACATTATTGATACCTGTTCTGCCTTGAGTATGAAACTTTGTCCCCTACAGATGATTTTGGAACTTTCTGGAAGCTTTAGGGACCTAGGTGGGGAAGTACGTCCCAGAGGGTGTGCTTCTGAAGAGTTTCCTGGCTCTGGGTCCTGCTGCTATGAAATGCACAGCTGTTTCTTCTTCCACACTCTTCCACCTTCCTCCATGATTCTGGGCCTGGCACAGCTAAGAACACCTAAAAACTGTGATTCAAAATAGCCTTTGTTGATTGAGTTTATTAGGTGGCTTCTCACAGGTCTGACTAATAACTAACTACAGCCCCACAGAACGAGAGCAGCCACAATGCTGGTAACTACAGCCCCACAGAACGAGAGCAGCCACAATGCTGGTAACTACAGCCCCACAGAACGAGAGCAGCCACAATGCTGGTAACTACAGCCCCACAGAACGAGAGCAGCCACAATGCTGGTAACTACAGCCCCACAGAACGAGAGCAGCCACAATGCTGGTAACTACAGCCCCACAGAACGAGAGCAGCCACAATGCTGGTAACTACAGCCCCACAGAACGAGAGCAGCCACAATGCTGGTTGACTCAAAGGCCCTCAGCACCCGCTCTGGGTTATACATTGTACCTGCACCAGAAGTTCCTTTTTTGTTGGTTTTGGGATTTTGTTTGTTGTTGTTGTTTTGTTTGTTTGGTTTTGATACTGGGAATAAAGCCCATTTGTGGTAGACAGTGCTCTACCACTGGATTTTATCCTTAGCTCCAGAGAAAAACTCTTTATAGCTTAACTCAGTAATTTATTTGACACTAGTGATGAAAAAGTCACATGGAAGGGGATGAATTATCCAAAGTCTCCCAGATTATAGTTGAAATACAAATCAAGATCCATCTCAGGGAAAGACTTCACCCTGAATCTTCTCTGAAGATTTCAGGAAGGCCATAGTAAGTAAACTCTACACACTGTTCTTCTTTTTTAATATTTATTTTATGTGTATGAGTACACTGTAGCTGTCTTCAGACACACCAGAAGAGGAATAGGATCCCATTACAGATGGTTGGGAGCCACCATGTGGTTTCTGGGAACTGAACTCTGGACCTCTGGAAAAGCAGGCAGAGTTCTAACCACTGAGCCATCTCTCTAGCCCGACACTGTCCTTTGAACAGCATTAGTTTTTCAGCAGGAATGGGGTTTTGGTGCAGTAACAAGCAAGCCCAGTTCGCAAAGCTCCACAACAACAAACATTCATTTCTTAGGCTGAAGAGACAGATCAATGGATAAGAGGGGCTGCTAATCCTGTGGGACACCAGAACTTGGATCTCAGAACCCAGGTCAGGAGGCTCACAATCAACTGGCACTCCCATTCTAGGGATCTAGCAATCCTTCCGGTCTCCACAGGCACACACTCACAAAGTTATATCCTATATAGAGACATACATACAAACATATAGCTCATTTTTTAACTTTTAAAAATATTGTTAAACTGGGACCAGCAGTTCTGAGGCAGAAGGAATAATATACCTAGGTCCCTTTCACCCCATTTTATTGGTCAAATGACCCAACTTCCAGCCGGCTTGGTGAAATGATCAATATCCTCAATGATAAGAAATACAAGCTGCCCAGCTGCCCAAACACTGGGGAGGTCAGTGTGTGTGTGTGTGTGTGTGTGTGTGTGTGTGTGTACTCACGTATCCCAGGCTAGCTTCTTAACTCAATATGTAACCAAGACCTGAACTTCTGTTCTTCCAGCAGCAAACTTCAGAGTGCTGGGATTATAACACACACCATTCAGTTCAGCTGTTTGTGTTCTCCATTAATTCTTCCTTCCCTGCCAATATCCAGCTGCTACAACCCCCCCCCCCCATTTTCACGTGTGCACATATGCACACTTTGTTGCTTTTCCAACACTATGGCTCTCTACCATTAAGCTGTATCTCCAGCTTTGCAACCTTTATAATCAGAAAGTAAGTTTCATTTGCGCACACCTAAATCAAATACTTCCTAGAGGAATCTGAATGCCTAGGTTGTCCACTAGGAGCGGCCTGTACCACTGCTCCAGGAATTTCTCTTCCTTTGGTGTCTTGGCTCCATGGCTGTTCCACATTCCCGCTTATCTGGAAACGTCATCTCTTACCTGGCTTGGAGAGTTTTCTGTGAGACCTGAGGGAAAGGAATTGCAAGATTTCCATCCCTAACCTTGTGTTCACCACCAGGGCTTTAACTAGATTAATCCGCTTCACTCTCTGAGGTATTTTACACTGGACAACCCTCAACCAGTACAAGGGAGGAGCCTAGAGCTCCTTCCATTTATTCTCTGAGTGGGCACTTAGGATACAGTTTCTAGACGAATCCCTAGAAGGTCTTGTTTACATGAGCTGTGCTCACTCAGACACAGAAACTTGATCTTGCATTTCTGCCTTCCTCTTTGCTTTATCCTCTACTCCTGGATATACTTTACAAGTGATCTACCTGTTCCAGCATCCTGGGCCCAGGCTCATACCCTGCAACCAAAATCCTTCCCTATCCTGTCATTGTCCTGCTCACATCTTCATGGCTCTTACGTCTTCATCCCATCCCTGCAGTCTGCAGACACTTCTGAGGACCTGCCCTTGAAGACATGGTGGCCTGTCCATGCTAGGGACACCATGAATGAATAACAGAGGACTGAGTCAGGGTTCTTCTCTTTCCTCCAGCCTCAAACATACTTAGCAGCAAGCACAACCACTGAAGGGCATCTCCAGCGCTCTCTCTCTCTCTCTCTCTCTCTCTCTCTCTCTCTCTCTCTCTCTCCATCTCTCTCTCTCTCTCTCTCTCTCTCTCTCTCTCTCTCTCTCTCTCCATCTCTCTCTCTCTCTCTCTCTCTCTCTCTCTCTCTCTCAATCTCTCTCTCTCTCTCTCTCTCTCTCCCTCAATATCTCTCTCTCTCTCTCTCTCTCTCTCTCTCTCTCTCTCCTTTTTCTTTTTTAGCCTCCTTACCCCTGGTTTGAGAAAGGACGTCAATTGCTCAGGCTGACCTTGAGTTCACTCTGTGGCTTGGAGTTTGACCTCCCTTGGACTGCACTTGAACTTGTCATCCTCCTCTCTCAGCTTCCCAAGCAGCTGACAGAGGTGGGGAATGTGGCCCATGTGCCTGTGGAGGGAGGTGGTTCTCTACTTCCAGCATATAACTTCTGGAATCAGATTCAGGTCCTAAGGCACTGCAGCAAGTGCCTTAGGCACTGAGACATTTTGCTGGCCCTCAGCTTTCTCAGACAAGCTTTAACTCAGTAGCTCAGGCTGGCTTAGAACTCACTATATAGTCTAGTCTGGCCTCAAACTCACAACAATCTTTCTACCTCAGCCTTCCAAGAGCTCAGTGTGTTTTCCATAGAGCAGATTTACAGAAAAGTAAGAAAGAACTCCCGTGGGAGGGGCTCCAAGAGCAGAGCCCTCTGCATGATGAGTCTAGAGGAGCTTCACGTCACCCATGAAGAGCCTTGTCCTTCTGGTTTTTATCTGTCAATTAAGTGTCCTAGTATCTTCCAGGACCTCCTGGAACTCACTAAGTAGACCAGGCTGGCCTCAAACTTAAGAGATCCATCTGCTTCTGGCTCCCAAGTGCTGGGATTAAGGCCTGGACCACCACCCAATAGGTTCCCCTGCTTTTAATACTTAACATTTAAAAACATATTTTAGTGTATACGTATGAACGTGACGCATGGGAGGGCACAGAACAAGTACAGAGGTCCAAGGAATAATTTCTCTCCTTCCCTCTTTACATGGGCTACATGGGTCTTGGATCAAATTTAGGTCTTTAGACTTGCGTGGCTCTCTCTGAGACATCTCAGTGTCTCTCTGTGGGTTGGGGACCTAGGCTCACAACCTGTGTCTGTGCCGTGAACCTTCAAGCCAGGGAAACCCAATTTCACCTTGTTATTTACTTAAAAATTTTACTTGCTGTTGTTGGAGATCCTTGTTACCTTTACTAGAATGTGTCCATGAGGTAGGGGCTATTTCCCACTAGAATGTGTCCATGAGGTAGGGGCTATTTCTCACTAGAATGTGTCCATGAGGTAGGGGGCTATCTCCCAGGGTTCTACTCAGGTCAGGCATGAAATCCAAACAAAAAAATTGGTCCTATGTGAATAGTATTAGCCTCTGGGGCAAAAACAATGTGTCCAGTTATCATGCCTTTTCGGTATGTGGCATCTGTTGAGTATGGCTCCTTACTTACACATCTTTCACAGAAGAACCATAACCATCAACAAATGGGAAGCCCGAGACGGACCTGAACGGAATAGATACTCCGGCTTGAGGAAGGTGTGGCGTCTGCCCGCTCCATTCCAGCCCCTATGTCGTCAGCGCCCCTCCCCCACCTCTCCGAGGTCTAGCTCGTAGTATAGCTCAGGCTGGTTCAGAGCTCCTCAGGCCCTTCTGCCCCAGCTTTCTAGTCCATGCTCCAGCTCTTTTTACTAGAAATGGCTGCCTGACTTTGGGCAACCTTTGACTACCTCAGTTTCTCGCTTGGTGGTGGTATTAGTGAGGAGAACTGTAGAGTGTTAATTGTGATGCCTCACAGGAGCACAGTTACCAGAGACGTAAAAAGTTAAGGTAAATTAGCATAGCCCCGGGGTAAATTAGCATACTCTACCCCTCCACCCCCCACCCCCGCATTTTAACAGCAATGTCGGCAGCGTCTTTATACTCTGTGGAGGCATCCCCAGACCTGATCCCCTTTTGGCTTCAGCATTTCATTTGGTGTCTGGATTACTTTTTGGAACTAATCTGCAGAAGTCAGGGACAGACACTCCCCAAGGCTCCAGGTGACCACTCCTGCTTGACTCCGCCCCACGGAAAGAAGGTGAGGTAGGGGGCGGGGCTGCTGGTGGGGGTCGGCAGAAGTATACTGGCCCTTCTGGCCAGTCCCACACCTGTCACGCTCCTATGTGTGGACCACCTCTGTGACGGGCAATAATGCTGCTGCTACTGCTGCTGTTGTCGCTGGGACCTGGACCCTGTCTCAGCGAAGGTAAGTGAGGACTGGCCTCATCCAGCCTATCCTCCCTATTTTTTCTCACAGCCCCAACTCAACAGCCCCTTCCAGCACCCGGAAGCCTTATAATCCCCAGTCTCTTCTTCAGATGCCCACACATCCATCTTCCCAGACATTCGGGAGGCATGTCTCGGATTCCTTCCAGGGCCCTCCACTCAGGCATTTCATTCAGGAACTCAGAAGGGGAGAGGAATTGGTATCAGAGTCCTCCCTTCATGAACCCCATAGTTACTGCAGTCCTCTCCAGCAGCCTGAAGCTACTAGCCCCTGATCCTGAGTCCTGTGAACTGGCTATCACTTCTCTTGCTTGTGGGGTGTGAGGTAAGACTTCCAGACAAGACCCCATGGATGGGAGGAACAGGGACAGAAATTCAACTCGAGTAGTAGGAGAGGGTGAGGAGACCCCCTTTTTAGAAAGGTTGCTCTTGGTGACTGGCTTGTCCTAGAGTACAGTGAGACACACAGGTACAGAGCCAGATCTGGCCTTACCTGGTACAGAGGTGCATCTGTGAAGCTTCTGCTCCTGGCCAGGCTCACCCACATCTACATCCCAGAGGCCACAGTGGCTCGAAGCAGCGCTTGCTGGGTAGTGCAGCTCGAGGATGCCTAGGACGACCCACACTGGGCGTATGCCCTGGGCTTTTACAATGCCCTGTGGGTGCTGGCACTGCCATTGGAGGTTGCCCACAGGTAGACAGAGCAAATAGACCCCAGCTTGACCTGCTCCACCTATGTTGGCACAAAGGGAGTGTTTTCTTTGGTTCCAAACTTAGCGCTGCTGTGTGTCTCTTACCTGGCCCTTTATGGGCTGGTTTAGCCTCTGTAAGAGCAGAGAGTGGCTGTGAAGGGGGGAGGTGAGAAAGGGGGAGTTCTACCGGAGGTTTTAGGGTACACAGTTGGGAGTGGTTAGGTTAGGTGTGTCTCACCGGGACTTGGTGGCTCCTGAGGTCAACACACCTTTCCTGGAAGGCTTTCTGTGTGCCAGAGCTACTTGAGTCAGAGATCTGTTCTGGAAGAGCACCCAAGCTAGAAGGGCACCCCATAAACGGGCAGCAGGGAGCAGGCTGAAGAAAAGGCAGGGGCAGTAGCATGATGGCCTGACTGGAGGGAAAGCTGGGTTCTGGGGAGGTAGGAAGGCTTGGGAACCCAGCTTGAGACCTCCACTGGGGCTTGGGGTACACTGGAGTTGGGAGCTGTACCTAAAATCCATGGGAACCATGGGAGGCTCAAGGCTGTTAGAAGAGGGCAGACTTACCATCCAGAAAGGAAAGTGTAGTCCAGGCTGGCCTCTTACTATCTAGCCAAGGATAAGCGTCACTTCTGATCTTCCTGCCACAAGCTCCCAAGTGCTGGGATTACAGGCATGGGCTACCGTGTCTTCTTCATTTGATGCTGGGGATGGAACTCAGTGCATGCCTGCCATCTGGGCTAGAGCCCCAGATTCTCTAAACGGACCAGATCTCTCTGATCTTCTGTTCTGAACCACCTCTAGAAACCTCCTTCCAACCTCTAGAGTGAAAGTTTTTCCATTGAGAGAAAACATGACTCTATTTGAGTTTAGTGTAGAGCCTTCAAATAAGTTATTGTGATGGAGACATGATCTAAGTGGACAGCCCAGGGCGAGGCTGCACTTTCACTGCCCTCCATCCTGGAGTGGGGTGAAGAGGATAGTGTGGGTACATACATCAGCAAACAGACTTGGGAGTCTGTCCAGCTCTGCCTACCATCCTGCAGTCCCCTCCCTTGCACACAGGCGAGGAAGCAGCGGTGTGTGGGTCGGAGCCTTAGCTCCAGTACTGTGGACTGTGGGAGTGTGAAGGCTGTTTTTTTTCCAGGCCTCTTTTTTGATTTTTCAAATGCAGGCCTTAATTTACACACCTTTAGTCCCAGCACTCAGGAGGCTGAGGCAGGTGGATCTCTGAGTTTGAGGCCAGCCTGGTCTACAGAACATATTCAAGGACAGCCAGGACTACACAGAGAAACCCTGTCTTAAAAAAGTTAAAAAAAAAAAAAAAGACCTGGATTGCAACTGAGTTTGTATTGCGCAAGGTGCTTTATTCTGTGACTTGATCCCGCCTCATCCTGCTAATGAAGGCACAGTACCGACCTGTAATTTCTCCAAGGTCACCTAGAAGTGAGATCAAACCCTGTCAAGTTGCTACATCTAGGTCTTTCTCAGGTCAGTGCCTCGCACCAGGGACAGGAGAGTTCTGACCTTGAACCTGTGAACTTTGTTTACCCCTCAGCAACCAGGAGGTCACATGTGTTCAAGCGTGGACTCCTGGAACTAGCGGGGACCTTGGATTGTGTTGGTCCCCGCTCACCAATGGCTTACATGAACTATGGCTGCTTTTGTGGCCTTGGTGGTCACGGAGAACCACGAGATGCCATTGACTGGTGAGTGTGCACTGGGCCCAGAGTAGCAAAGGTCTCCCAGGTCCCAGGACAGCCAAGGGCTGTAAGAAAAACCTCAAACTGAAGTCCCAGGGTAGCTGGGGCTCAGAGTTACAAGGAGGCAGGCAGGGGTAGACTGGCAAGGTCAGGGAGCCATGTGCAGCTGCTACAACTTTTCTCCAGGACTGGGACTGTGAGGGATAGCAGTCCGTCAGGGACACTAGCTCCTTGAGAATCTTTGTCAGCCCTGGTCAGATGGCAAGGCCGGCAGAATCCCCTCCTTCACACAGCTAGTGGTGTGCCCACTCTCACGTCCAGGTGCTGCCGTCGCCATGACTGCTGCTACTCTAGGGCTCAGGATGCCGGCTGCAGCCCCAAGTTAGAGCGCTACTCATGGAAGTGCATGGACCGTCGCATCCTGTGCGGTGAGTGCCCCACACATGTGACTTCCCCCAAGTGTCCACTGCCTATAGCTCTCCACATACCACAGGAGAGTGTCATCGAACCCTTGCAGCACACATACGCATCTGCACCTTCAGTGTCTGGACCGAAAGGAGAGAAACGATACGAGGTGTGAACAACCCGAAGGTCCATCAGGACAGGATTGAGCAGATGAGCTCATGGTACATCTAAACTGTAGACTATGCTCCAACCTGGACAAACGCTGAGGTAGAATCATTTGAGAGCCTGTCTCAGACAAAGTAACAACAAAACCAGCCAACTGAGCAAACAAACAAAAAGAAAATTCAATTAAAAAAATGTCAGATGTAGAGTTGGTGAGGCTATGTGATTTTGTCCATTATCTTCCGGAGCTGAGGGGAGAGGCACGTCCTTTCCTCGTGTCTACTGACCTAAAGCCGCTCCTTCCTTCCTCCAGCTCCAGCCTGAGAAGACTTAGGATCGGTGCTCCACCCAGCCTGGAAGTAAGGTGTTTACCTTTAGGACGACTAGGCAATTAGGGATGTCACTAATGGCAGAGAACTTGTCCAGTTGTGGGAGCCCTGGGTGCCAATTCTAAGGCTTAATGGTGCCCTTCCATTTTTAGTTTTCTTTCAAATAATTTAAAATACAGAACTGACTTTTTAAATACTTAGAGTGAGTGATCAGACTGACAAACTGTGGGTAGGAATACAGTGGGGGCAGAGACTCAGTTCTCTGAGGAGCTGCAAACCAAGTAGGTGCCTGGCTCCTCCCTCTTTTTCTTTTTCTCTTTTTGACAGGATAGACCTGGGCCTCAAACATGCTAAACAAGTGCTCTCCACTGAACCACATGGCCCTAGCTCTCTCCTTTTTTTAAGTGAGAACACAATAAAAATTTCATTCCTTTATAATACTATTACTATATAAATATATTAAATTATAATTGTTAGTATATTAAATCATATATTTATTATTGTTATTCTTCCCATTATGAGTGTGCTGTCTGTGGGTATGTGCACCTGACTTCCGTGCTCGCATCGAATTCCCTTGTAGCTTAGAGCCACTCCAGTGTGGGTCTGGGAACCAGACCATCCTGTCTCCCTTCCCATTTCCTCCCTCCAAATCCTCTCTCATGTACCCCCAGGCGCATCTTTTCTCTTTCAAAGTGTAAGCAAGCTAGCAAGATGGCTTAAGATACAAAGACACTTGCTGCCAGACTAATGGGCCGAGTTCGACCCCCAGGACCCACACAGCAGGAGGGAAGAGACTAGGGAGCCGTCCTGACCTCCTGTGTGTATTGTGTGCTCACAAATAAATGTGAGTCATCGAGTTGTGCAGCTTCGCCGATACCCGTGATTTCTTCTCTCATGCACTCTTCTTTTTACATTTTTGATTGCTATTTTGGGCTTTGGCAGAGCCCACTTGAGGTTTACTGATTAAAACATGAGGCCTTTTGCTGAGGCGGACTCTCAGCTAAGATCTACTTCCCCACCACTGCCATTTACCGCCCTGCTTCCTTCCCAACAAGCTTCTGTCTTCTTTTGCCTGCTCTCTCAGTTCTCACCTTCAGGCCTCTCCTAGTTCTGCTCCAGCTCTTTGTTCTCTAAGAAGCCACACTCTAGTCTGAGCCAATCAGCAGCAAGACAGCTTGGATCCATGTCTTTGGGTTGCCCTTTGGCCAAGGATGAGGGCTGACTGCCTTCCAGGCAGCTTGCTTTTTAACGTAATCTGAGAAAATCATCTTTTGATGGGTCATTAAAGAAACAATACCAAATATTCTGCCAGCACTTGGCTCTGTGCCAGCACTGCAGTTAACAATTGAAAATACGGGGACACACCCACAAACCATTTAATACAAAGTATGGGGAAGGTATCCATCCTTACAGAGTGCTTTTTCTTCTTCGTCTTCTCTTCCCTCTCCCTCTAACTCTCCCCCTCTCCTCCACTTACCTCTGCCTCCCAATTGCTGCTGTTAAAGGTATGCACCACCACTGCCTGGATGATGTTTTGGTTGATTTTTAAGACCGGGTCTCACATAGCCCAGGCTGGCCTTGAACCTTTCTTCTGCCTGTCTTTTCTTCCAAGGTTCTGGATCATAGGTATTTCATCCCCTTGGACTATATAGGAGGATTTCTGGTGCTTAGATAAAAGCCAGCACTTATCAGGAACTGTAAAACAGTTTTTCTGTCCACCAAAAAAAAAAAAAAAAAAAAAAAAAAAAAAAAAAAAAAGTCATTTCTCTTACCTGTGGCAAAAGAGATATATGGCTCTCCATTGACATATACACATGGGAGATACAAGCTGTATATCTCAAAGGTGTATATCCAAGCCCATATAGCTTCCAGGCTTCTGCAGTCCCTATTCGAAGCACCCACTGTGAATTTCAAAGCTCTCACCTAGAATCCTGGCTCCTCTCACCTCCTTTCCTACCCAGAACTCCCAGGCCTGCCTGCTCTGCTGGTCTCCCAGTAGCTACTCACCCTTCCTTCCTGTTCCTCTCTCTCTCCCTCTCTCTCTCTCCCTCCCTCCCTCCCTCCCTCCCTCTCCCTCCCTCCCTCCCTCCCTCCCTCCCTCCCTCTCTCTCCCTCCCTCCCTCCCTTCCTCCCTCCCTCCCTCCCTCTCCCTCTCTCCCTCCCTCCCTCCCTCCCTCCCTCCCTCTCTCTCCCTCCCTCCCTCCCTCTCCCTCTCTCCCCCTCCCTCCTTCCCTCCCTCCCTCCCTCCCTCCCTCCCTCCCCCTCTCCCTTTCTCTCTCTCTCTCTCTCTCTCTCTCTCTCTCTCTCTCTCTCTCTCTCTAGTCTCTCTTGCAGATAGGCGTGTCACATCCAGTTTAGGGATTTTTGTTTTCTTATTCTCTTCTCTGGACTTTTACACATGCCTCTGGCTATTTGCTTTCTCATCCACAACAAAACCCTTCCCCCCATGGAACGGCCATTATGACAGTTGCCTTTTTGCTGTGGTGAGAGTTGTTTGTTTTGGATTCTCAACCCTTTTTGTAGCTCTGCCTTCCTTTCTGTGGGCTGTCCTCCTTTCTGTCCTCCCTTCAGAATAATGCCCTTTAAACACAAGTTTCTCATTTACTGACATCCTACCTAGTCAGATATTTTGATGCTTTAAGTAGCATCCATTGAGAGCCAGGCAGTGCCAACTACACACCTTTACTCTCAGCACTTGGAAGGCAGAGGCAGATCCTGAGTTCAAGGCCAGTCTGGTCTATAGTGTGAGTTCCAAGACAGGGTTACAAGGAGAAATCGTGTCTGAAAAGAACAACATGAAAAGAATCCATTGAGAAAACACAGCACTGCAGAGGTTTACCTGTTTGTTTTCTTTTATTTCTTCTAACTAGAGATTTATGGCAGTGGCCCACTTTGAGTTAACTTCATACAAACAGTGGGGGAGGTCTGGCTTCATTTTTTTGGCATATTGTTATGCAGCTGTCTCAAGACTGTTAAAGAGAACATTCCTTCTCTTTAGGCTGCATTAGCACCTTTGTTGAAAATCAGTTGACCCTCGTGACTGATGGTTGCATCACACTAAGGTGACAACTCCTTTGGGCTTCAGTTTCCTTACCTGAAAGTTGAGTGTTTAGGTGAAGAAAAAAAAAGCTTGGAAAAGTTAAACGATTGAGGTGTGTGTTTTCCCCCTTCCTCTCTCACCCTATGTCTCTCCACTAAAACCCCAGCTTCTAGAGACTGCTCTGAAGGCAGAAGGAGCAGGAGTGACTTGGGAGGTCACCTTCGGCTGCACTGCTCTTGGTCCTGGCCCCCTAGAAGGAAGGCAGAGCTGGTTGTATAAAGTTGGGGTGAGCCAGATGACTCAGTAGAGAAAGGTGTTTGCTGCCAAGCCTGATGACCTGAGTTTGATCCCTGAGACCCACATAGTAAAAGGATAAACCAAAAGATGCTGTGGTGTGTGTACCCCTGCCCTTCCTCACCAAAGAAACTGAACTCTTCAAAATCAGAATAAATAAATAGAAAACGTTGTTTTAAAGAGTGCAGTTGAATCACTGTGGAGACATTACAACCCTCCACTCTCCCCCTCCCCACCTTTATTTATTTCTTTTTTTGTGACAGTCTTTCTATGTAGTCCTGGATGTATTGGATTTTGCTATATACCAAGCTGGCCTTGAACTCACAGACCTCTGCTTCCCGAATGCTGGAATTAAATGCATGCATCACCCTTGCCATGGCCTATGACTATGACTGTGCACCAGGCACCATCTTAGTTAATCATCTTTCTTTGAGATAAAGCCTCATATGTCCCAAGCTGACCTCAAGCACACTATGTAGTCAAGGATGACACTAAACTTGTGATCCTCCTGCCTCTACTTCTGGACAGCTATGACTATGGTAGTGCCCGTAATGGAATACTTGCAAAGCAAGTATTGTACTCCAACTGAACCTGCACCCCTTTCATTTTGTGTTGGGGGAGTGGAGGCCCAGGAGTGAGAAGTGACTTGTCCCTGAACTGTAGCATGAGCAACGAAGCTTTGTGGGGAACACATCTGACGGCTTCCCTGCCCTCCCTTCAATGTGCATGTTCTCAATAACACGCGTGTGAAATGGTATTCATGGAATGTTCGATGCTGTTTGCTGGTGGAGCCTGTGTTTGTTTTCAGAGCTCTTTTCCCTGAGGAAAGATCCAAGGTCTCTGCTATGCATTTTCAACAAAAATATTCTGTTAGTCTTCTTAGAGATATTCTGAGCATAGTTGTTTATTTAATTATAGGTTTGGCCTATTTTCCATTTATGGGCCTGACAAATATATTTAAAAATTTTAGCCTATAATAATATTTACTAGCAGGCTTTAATTTTAAGTATAACCCATGGAAGCTATTTTCCCTCTTCCATTATATATTATTTATTTATTTTTGAGATAATAGTCTCACACCATAGCCCAGGCTGGCCTGACCTTTTCAAACTTCTGGCTCAGTCTCTTGATTGCTGGGATCCCAAGTATGTGCCAGCAAGTCTCACTCCTGAGTCTTCATCCTTCCTGAACAGTGAGCTTCCTTGGTTCTCAGGCCAGGGGAGGGACTGACTGGGCTGAAATCCTGGTGACTCCTTTTCCCCTTCAGGGGAATCATGAGACACAGCTGTGGCCTGCAGGATGTGTTTCCTTCCGCCCAGCCTGATGGCCTGGGTTTATTCCCCAGGACACACATGGTCACAGGAGAGAACTGATTCCTTCCAGTTGTCCTCTGACCTCCATAATCACTGTGACACACATGGACAAACGCAAAAGATAAATGAAAATGAAACAATTTTAAACTTTCTGTGAGCACTGAAGTGACGTAGGGACCTGGCTTACTCTTACAACATTGTCCCTCCCTCGCTCTTCCCCCTCCCCGCCCCTGTCTTTCTTTCCTTGTGTGTATGCATGCACATGCATATGTGATAGAGAAATCAGTTCCTTCCACCATGCGAGATCTGGAATCAAGGTTTCCAGGCTTGGCAGCAAGTGCGTGATACCCAGAGAAGACAGAAGAGGGCATCTACAGAGTCAGAGACTCTTCTGAGCCAGTGGGTGCTGGGAATCAAAGCCAGGTCCATTGTAAGAAAAAGTGCTCTTAACCTCTGAGCCATCTCTCCAGCACATATATATTAGAAAAGGCAGAAGTATCATATCTGCTGTAACATGGACATAGTAAACTTTAAACACGATGCAAAGTGGCTGTAACCAGGTTCAACAGGTCGCGTGACTCCATTTGTATGAGAGAGTCAATCTCTGCAGACACGAGAGCCACTCAAGATTAGCAGTGAGAACATGAGCAATGGCTATTTAAGTACACAGTGTCTTTGTGGTAATAGAAATGTAAATTAACATTGTTAATGCACTTCAACAAATTTGCTTAATTAATTACTTAATATTGAATAAATAAGCTAAGTGTCTTAAAGTGGCTGTTGCTGCGATGAGACACCATGACCAAAGCAACTTGGGGAGAAAAGCATTTATTTATTTTTATTAAATATTATATATATATATATATATATATATATATATATATATATAAAATTTTGTATATATACACTGTAGCTGTCTTCAGACACACCAGAAGAGGAATCAGATCCCATTACAGATGTTTGTGAGCCACCATGTGGTTGCTGGGAATTGAACTCAGGACCTCTGGAAGAGCAGTCAGTGCTCTTAACCACTGAGCCATCTCTCCAGCCCAGGAAAGGGTTTATTCAGCTTATACTTCCAAATCACTGCTCACCACTGAAGGAAGTCAAGACAGGAACTCAAACAGGGCAGGAACCTGGAGGCAGGAGCTGATGCAGAGGCCATGGAGGAGTGCTGCTTTTTTACTGGCTTTTTCTCTATGGTTTGCTCAGCCTGCTTTCTTATAGAACCCAGAACCACCTGCTCAGGGATGACACCACCCATCCGTCACTAATTAGGAAAGTGCCCTACAGGCTTGCTTACAGCCTGCTCTTATGGAGGCATTTTCTCAATTGAGGCTACTTCCCCTCTGATGACTCTTAACTTGTATCAAGTTGATATAGAAATAGCCATTGAGAAATAATCCTTTTGCAGTGCTGGGGGTTGAGCCTAGTGCCTCATGCATCTTAGGTGAGTACTACTGAGTTGCATCTCTCAAAGTAACAGGGTACCTCCCTCCTTTTTCTGAAATCATCTTGCTATTTGGGCATGGCTGGCCTGGACTTGCCCTGTAGAACACGTTCCCAAGCTCTCAGTAGTTCACCATGATACAGCTGAGTTTCATGGCAGTCGGGGTGTCGTGATGGAGAGACATGGGAGACAGGCAGGGAGGGAGGAAGGGACAGGGGACTATGCAATCTTCAGAGGCAAGCTCCCAGTGGTTGCTTCCTCCAGCTGTGTCCCATTTTATGAGTCAGGGTCTCATGTAACCCATGCTAGTTTCAAATTGCTAGGTAGTCAGGGATCACATTGAATGTCAGATCCTTCTGCCTCTAACCCCTACTTGCTGGGGGGTCACATGAATGTGACATGATGCCAGTTTATTTGGTGCTAGAGCTAGATCCCAGGGTTTTGTGCATGCTAAGCAGTTATTCTACCAACTCAGGTGCATCCCCAACTCTGGGATGGGCACTGTGACAGCCTATCTCACCCGGGGTGTGTAATTACCATGTGAAGTGGAGAATGATCTTATCCTGTTTGTTTACTTCTTACTTTGTTTTGTTGGCAGGAATGGAACCCAGGGTTTCCTCAGCTGTTTCTGTTTAATATAAGGGACAGAGAAAGTCACAAAACTCAGAGCAAGAACTGTGAACTGAGGCCTGCTGGTTGCCAGGCACCCAGTCTTACTTGAATGATTCCTAAGTGAACTAGTATAATGTTGACAGAGAAGACAAAAGCTTGCATGGACTCTCTATTTGGCATGTCAAGTCCCTTTCTTGTAGAAGCTGGCTGCTACTGCTGCCTCCTCCAGTCTTGTCCAGGGTGGGCTATTGGAAAGCTATCAAGTGTCACATAAATGCAAACTATAACTTGTCCTGCCTCCAGCTAACACTCCCCGCATTTATTCTCATGTGCCTCTGAGTCTCTGCTCTAACCTCAGTTTCCCCACTTCTTCCAGGACCAGCAGAGAACAAATGCCAAGAACTCCTGTGCAGGTGTGATAAAGAGCTCGCATACTGCCTGGCAGGGACTGAGTACCACCTAAAATACCTCTTCTTCCCCTCGATTTTATGTGAGAAGGACTCACCCAAGTGCGACTGATAGGCTGAAATGTCCCTTTGCACATGGAAATGATGTGCTTTCTGTAATGAACAACAGCATCAATTTGTGCCGGAGCCCCTGGAGGCCAAGTGATGGAGCCTGTGTTTGCTTTCTTCCTCCATTCAGGAACCCAGGACTATAAGCCTGTGCAGCTGCCATTTTGATGAAGGTTGGAAATCCTGGGACTGTTTTATACAACAACAACTGTGTTGGGCTTGGAATAATTTTTGAAGTTCAACCTTTATGAAAAGCTGAACTATCTTCTAACCTGCTGCAGAGGGTTGGTGGTCAAATGTGGATGAACACCTGCTTAGGCTTGGTTGTGGCAATAACATTGCCACATGACACATCTAAGAATTGTTAGTGTAATAAAAAATGTTCCCTACCTGTCTCCATCTGTAGAAGGTAAATTTTATTTCCTGGAAGCCGGGTGTGGTGGCATACAACTGGAGTGTTCTGCTGGGGAGGCTGAGGTTGAAAGATCAGCTGAGCCCAGGAGTCTGGCACCAGCGTGGGCAGAAGAGAAGACACTTTCTAAAAGAAATAGGAAATTCTTTCCTGAGCTAGTGGTACTGCTGTGTGTCAAAACATTTGGAAAGCATGTTTAAGGTCCTGAGTTAGATTCCCAACATTTTAAGAAAAAAATATTAAAAATTAAGAAAAAATATAAAGAACAACAGATCAAACACTAAAAAGTGAAATCACAGGCCAGAAAAATGGCTCAGTGGTTAACAGTGCTTCCTGCTCTTCCAGGGACCTGAGTGCACTCTCCAGCCTGCACAGTGTTTATCTCAACTGCTTTTGCTCTGGTTTCAGAGAATTTGAGACATCTGGCTTCTGCAAGTACTTATCTGCACATGCTCACTTGCACAAGTACGTTCGCCTGTGCACGCACACACACACACACACACACACACACACACACACCACAATTAAAACCACAATTAAAAATAAAAGAAGGAGGCACTTGCTGTTTTCCTGCTTGTCCCCACTCTAGGTGACAAGTCCATTCTGTCACTGGCATTAGAGTTTACTTAAGATTCTGGCACACACTGAAGACCAGCTGAGACATTCAGTCTCGTGGACGGAATTCTTGGACCTTCCATGCATAGGCAGCCATTGTCTGATTAGCTGGACCACATTTTGTAAGTCATTCTACTAAAATTATCTTTCTAGGGCTGGAGAGATGGCTCAGTGGTTAAGAGCACTGACTTCTCTCCCAGAGGTCCCGAGTTCAATTCCCACAACCATCTGTGATGGGATCTGATGCCCTCTTCTGGTGTGTCTAAAGACAGCAACAGTGTACTCATATAAATAAAATAAATAATTATTTTAAAAATCCCCTTTCTATATATATAGAGAATTCTGTTACTCAAGGAAACACTGACTAATACAGATTTTGGTTCCAGAAGTGTTTCTAGAACAACAGAAGTATAAGGATGAATCTTTTTGAAGTATTTGGAATAGACTTCAATTCACCAACATGTACTGAAGCCTTTGCACTTACCGAAGCCCATGGTATAAACTATATTACAAACTTAAGATAAACACATTTGATTATCATGATTCACCAACAGTGAGTGGCAATGGATTTGATGTCCTAGTATATGAAACTTTTGAGAGTTTGTGTAAAAATTAGGAAAATGATGATACTGGTTGTTCCTAGCATCTCTGGAAAAACTGAAAAAGGAAAGGGATGAGCTCTTTGGTAAAATTAACCAACGTCTAGCATTTCAAAAATACAGTGAAGGGCAATGCTGAACTTGGTGATAAAACTGACTGGCTCCAGATGTACATCAACAATCTAAAGTTAACTGTACCCTGGAATAAAATCTTCTTTAGAGCAGCCTACATTGCAGATAATCACACCAAAGCCCTCATCATAAGGTTGACTAAATTACAAGGAAAATGCAAGTTCCAGCTTTGGAGGGTGTCAGTGGTTAAGGGGACTCCTTTAATGTGGGATGGGGACATGTGGGAGGAGCCTATTGAACTTTGAACTTTCAGATACACAAGAGTTCATCTCACCTGAAAAAAAAAGTCTATGAGGTATGGAGGCACATGCTTTTAATCCCAGCACTTATGAGGCAAGGCAGACAGATCTCTAATTTTGAGGCTAGCTTAGTTTACACAGAGAAATCTTGTCTCAAAAAACAAAACAACAACAAAAAAAAAAGCTTTTCCACCCTCAGCAGACAATGAACTTGTCTACCCCTGAAATATTGTTCTTTCTGTCTTTGAGGAAATAAATCATTATCTTCCAAACCAG